>NC_057802.1:616125947-616169733 GCF_018294505.1 Triticum aestivum | reverse complement strand
ATGCGGCTCACATCGACGTGCAAGGGAACCTGGTTGGCGCGTTCGGAGGCGATGTCCTTCACTTGCATCAGCGCGACAAAGAAGGCCGCCATGTCCTCGTCCCCCATGTCACGCACATTCGGGTCGACCCAGGCCGCTATCGGCTCCCCCGCGTCATGCAACTTCGCTGTGACCTCCTCGCGCTCAGTCCGCTTCTTCACCTCGACCAGTTCTTTGCGCAGCTCGTTGAACTCCTGGTGCAGCTTCTCCAGCTTCTGATCTTCGCCGGCAGAAACCTCCTCGCTCGCGCCAGCCCCCGCACTCTCCCCCACCAGAAAGCGTTCCACGACGGGGTCGACGGACGGGTGGTCGAAGGAGAAGGCGTTGCCACCGGGCGAGGAGGTGAGCGCGGCCACCTGGGCGCCGGTCAGGACTGCTAGATTGCTGGCCTTGCTGAAGAACCCCATGCGGCCGTTGGAGAACTGGACGTGCGGGGCATCGTCCTGCTCGATCCGGCGAATGACGGTCTTCTTTCGGCCGCTGCCACCCCTCTGGTTGGGCGCTGCCATTACTTGCTCGCTCTGTGGCTAAGGTCAAAGAAAGGGAAGGAGAGGAGTGTGCGTCGCTACATCTGGGGTCGGGGACTTTATATAGCAATCATGACCGAGCTACGTGCACTAAATGTGGTGATAGGCCATGAGATTCGATTCGGTATTCGCTAAGCTGTATGTCAAATGATAACTGCGTACTCCATATTGTTTACTCTTGTTGCTGAAACAAACTGCTTTCGGTACTCTATCGCCCAGCAACGACGTGCTTCCGTTCTTGAAGAAACTGTTTCTCGGGCGCATCCCGGATGTTTTTTGAAAACAGAGAAGGGCAGCGGACCGGGGCAGCAGCCGGGGCCGGATCTGGACTGTGGGTGGGGTTCGAGGAGTTTGGTCCAGCACTGAGCAAGCAAACACCGGAGCAGAAGTTGCTTGTCCCATGGAGACCAATCCACAAAATTGAGAAGGCAGCGCCATTGAAGCTCTAGTGCATGGAGGGGGGAGGTGCACTCTAGGGCGCCGGCAGTCCGCGGGTGGACTTCTGACGTGGGGAGGGAGGTGAGTGGGGAAGGGCGGAGGGATATTATACCAGAGGAGGGGAGCCGAGATACGGCGGAGGCGGAGGTGACAGACGATCTAGATTTCCGAGAGATGAATGTGCAGAGTATGTTCTCCTTTGGTGTGTTGGCTACCATGGATGGATTTGGTTTTCTGATTCAACAAGGGAACCAACCCTACCTTCTTAATCTACGGGGATTCCTTAACCCAAACAAATGGTGTGGTTTGCTTCTAGCCATTGTTGAGTTTATTTGGTGGGTGGGGGTCTGGTGGGTAGGGTAGGGTCGAATACTCTACAAGACTTCGATGATAAGTAAAGGCGTCTCTAGAGGTCCCCTCGGAATAGGGACCAACAAAGTTTTTGGAGGATGGGGCTGAAGAAGAGGTCCGATGGCCCCCCCATACTATGAGGCAAACATGACACATTCCTCCCTGACAGCCCATCCATGATGGGTGTGCTTTGGACCTTGAAAAACTGGTCCTAAAATTTCAACCCTGCGTGAGCCACCAATCATCTTTGCTTGCCCTACGGCGACCTTCGGCATTTCATGCTCGCCGTCACCCCGGTACCTGAGCCTGCGTCGGACCTCGTGTCACCTCAAAATAATGTCAGGAACCCCGCTCCATTTATATATTAAAACAAAGTAGTATATAGGTATTCGTTCGCAGAAGGTTGAATCGATCGGGACGTGACAAAAAAATGTAAATGTATAAATTGTTTGCCACACAAAAGCTAACGTTCCTAACAGTGAGCGTATTCCGGTGATAATTTATCTTTTTCCCGGGCACACATTTGATACAACACATCAAATATTTATACGCACCTCAAATCACCAAAAGAAAAATGTCAAGAACCCCGCGTCGCCTGACAGGCGAATCGGGGGAGATCTAGATCGCACCACCGCATTCTCTCGTCCCTCCTACTCATCTCGCCGCACGATTAAATCTTTTATCGCACACGCTGAATAGTTTTCCCATAAGCAGCCCTCGTTTTTTGAATTTATGGTACCCATTTCATAAATATGGCACGGACATTAAAACTTTTTTCATTTAAAAATATGTTCTTAACATTTAGTCTTTCAAATCTATTAAATTCCAGCCACTGATTTCTAATACTTATTGAAGAGCACCTGCAAGCGCTTGGGGAATCAGGTATGTTGGGCATCCTCTTGACGATCTGGCACTTGATCGTCTTCTTCCGACGACAGCCACCCCCTGATTAGGGGCCACCATTGCTTGCTCAGTGACTGGCATACAGAAAGAAAGCAAGAATAGAGAAGGTCAATGCAGATGAGTGCGTTACTACATCTCAAGGTAGGGGATGGGTATATAACAAGCGATTGGAGATGAATCACTAAGATGAGCTATCTACCTTAAAAATCCTGATTGGCAGTGAGATTTGTTCCACTCTCTGCCGAATTGTGAGGACTAGGCAGAAAAGTGTAACTCAGTGTTTTCGGAATTTTTTTTTGATGAAAACTTCAAGAATTTTTGAAACGTAAATAACAGTTTGGATAAGTAAGTACGATAGGATTAGCAAATCTCTTAAATAAGTAAATGAGACGAAAACTCTAGTAAGTTTGAAACTCAGTGGCACCGTATGAGATTTCATTCTGTATATATGTATTTTTTCAAGGAATATAGAGAGATTTATTCGACCGAACGCTCCCTGGACCATCATGCAAGAGACTACTGACCCTGAAGCTGGATGGTTCGGCTAGCCAACTCTCAGTTAAAATAGATGTGCAGACCTTCTTGGCACAAAGATGAGATGGAGTGCCGAAGCACGGACTACATATTGAGTCAAATGTAGTAATATCAGGACATAGCTGACCTATTTCTGCGATGATAGAAGCCACAACTGAACAATTATTGTGGCAAGTATTCCAAAGATTAAGAACCGCCAGGCAATCAGTCTAGACCAAGACTTTAGGGAAGCCTCTGATGTTCGCAAAATTGATGCCCTCTCGAACTACTTTGTTTGAATATAAGTTGATCAGTAACTCCAAAGAGCAGTTTTCTCCAGCCTCCCATAAACCTAGTTAAATTCCAAACAACAAATCCATCTCCTTGAATGCAATTGTTAAAGCTTGCAGCTATATCCATGTTTAACATATTGATATTGTCTTGTCGAGACCGCCATCCATGGCCTGACCAAACATACCATTTCTTGCAAGGGATGTCCAGAAGTAAAAGCGCTTCTTTTGTGAATTTGATTGAGTTTACCCTGATCAAGCTAGTCTTTCTCAAGCAGTTGTCTAACTATTCTAGTAGTTCCAACTAGACTACACGATGGTAATAATTTTTTATTGCTGGTTATTCGTGTACAATTAATCTGACAGGATATCAAGGGCTAATGTATTTGGATGGAGCCATGGTAGTCGAACATGAAACCATAACCCAGCTCATGAGTTTTAATGTCGTACTAAATCATGATTCTCAGTGCAGTCCTCCGCTCGATCCTCAAGAAGGACGCCTGGCATGTGTGCTTTTCCAAGCACAAGCGGGGGCTGTTCACCAAGGCCAGCACGAGCACGTTGACCATGCTTTCCGGTGCCCAAGTGGGCGCTGTCATCTTCTCGCCTGGCTGCAAGGCGTTCTCCTTCGGCCATTCATCCTTCGACACCGTCGTCAACCACGTCATGACGGGGGACGGTGCTGAGCTTCAGGGCTCCGCCACCGACAACGCGTTGCAGACGCTACACCGGCAGCATGGCGAGATGCGTACAGAGCTGGCGGAGAGGAAGAAGTAGAAGATGCGCGTGCACGAGGCCCTGGCCAAGGAGCGCGCCACGGGGGACCAGATTGCCGCGTGGCTCGACCCTGACATGCGCGACCTGGGGTATGAGGACATGGCGGCCTTCGTCGCTGCACTCATGCAGGTGCAGGCCGCTGTCTCCGGACATGCCAACCAGGTTCTCGTGGAGGCCTATCACATCGATATCTTCCTTAAGCTCCTGGTGCCCCCGCCTCCAACACCGCCGCTCCAGCTGTTTGGTGCCACCACCTTTGAGTTCAATGCCTCAAACGCCGGGCTTCGCCCCCGGGAGTGGACATGCACCAGATGCTTATGGTGATGCCTCCTCCTCCCGGTTTGGCTGCCGAGGTGGAGATACAATAGGGGCTAATGGCCGCGTGAGTTCCCGACAGTGATGGTGATGCAGCATATGCTCATGGAGATGGCGCCGCTGCAGGAGTTCATCGCCGGTATGCAGGGGCATGCTAGCTTCCCCTACCGAGGAGAGAAAGACAAATCCGCACAGAATCAGAGTCTAACTTCACACGGAATCTAATAGTTTCTTGCCATAGTTATAGTATTATTCTAAATAAATCATGCCAGGTCGATGTAAGACCCATCTCCTTGAGTTCTCCATTATCATAGTATTTATCATATCTATCATCTATTATCCATTATTTACTTATAACAGAAGTCAAACAAGCCATCACGTTTGTCCACATATGCTAAGATTATTTTATCCGTTGATCACAATTTTAATGGCTTGGATTTTAAGATCTAAAAGTTACGCACAATATTTTTGATGTACCACTACTACTAAAACGTGTCATGTATACAACTTTCCCAAAGAAAAGAAAATGCATATATAAGCACCATATATAAAACTAAATAAGAAAATAGTTACATCAATGGCAAAGTCATATTCTGGTGCAAGCGAGCATATTGGAGTAACAAAAAAGAAACAAAATGGTGCTTTCTTGGCATGTAAGAAACAAAGTGGTGTACGCTCTTGTAAACAAATAAATAAAATAAGTACATGCAAAATAATATGAACTTATAAAAGTTGTGATTACATCACAAGCTAATGCATGGTATATATGCACAGACGAGAGCTTTATCAATTCATTGAATTCTAGCATGCATTACATGTGACCACCAAATCCCGGATAACTGTGATTCTGTTTGCTACACGTGCATGACGAATCAGTTATTTTTTAACAGAGTTGGCGGATTTGCAGCTTCGTGATGCGGACAGAAGTTTGATAAAACAGAAAATGCACCAACTAGATGAACTCCTTTATAGGGAGGAGATGCTATGGCTTCAGAGATCTCGGATCACATGGTTAAAGGAGGGAGAACGAAATACGGCATATCTCCATCGCCGCGCTGTCTGGCGGGCACGGAGGAACTATATTCAGCGTCTAAGGCGGGAGGATGGCACGTGGTGTTCAGTTCCGTCGGCTATGCAGGATTTGTCCAATCTAACTTTTTTTCGGGATTTGTTCAATCTAACATATATAAGTAATGTCCAAAACAAAGCTTATTCGAGGTGTTCGTGATGAATAAGGTGCTTCAATTATTTCGCTCTATCTCAAAAAAAAAAGGAAATGAGATACTGGACGAGAAAAAGTTTGTTTGGAGTAGTTTCTTTTAATTAAGGTGACAACAACAAGTTATTTATTCATTTTGGAGGCGTGCATGACTCGATCTGTTCTGTAAGCTATATAGTGATTTGGAAATATTCAAAAAAATTAAATGTTTTACTGGCAAACCATCATTCAAATTAGAGATATATAGATAACAATTTTGGTCTCATTTACCTTCTTTGACTTAGTGTGCAAATTAGGCTTAATGTGTCGGTAAAATAATTTAGTTTTGAATAAAAACTTTTTGATATTGTGTGGTCCTCGTGACTTTGACTTAGGTTTATTTTTACCCAGCTATATGTTTAGTTTAAGCACTAAAATACTCATGTATAATAAACAATTGCGACAAATGTTTTTCACTTGCTTCTCTAGTACTCCCTCCGTTCCAAATTACTCGTCGTGGTTTTAGTTTAAATTTGAACTAAAACCACGATGAGTAATTTGGAACGGATGGAGTACAATGTTCTTTTTTTCCCTCACTGTCCTTTTATTAGATTTTCATAGTCACATGCAAGTATATGAATAATGCGACATGTATGCACCACACACGAAACCTCAACATACATGTTACACATGCCCCTAGAAAAACATGTTACACATGTACGTGGTACGTGCCTTTTATTTTATTGTATCGGATTATGTACATGGTACGTGGTACGTGCTTTCTAGTTTTTTTTATCACATTGTACACATATATGGTGCGTGTCGTTTTATTTTTTTTGAAAATATTATGCACGTACATGGTGCGTGTCAAACCTACTATTTTTTTGACGGAAGTGTGTCTAACCTACTATTTTTTTGACCGAAGTGTGTCAAACCCGCTAGTTGAATGGTCGGATCGATTTACACTCCGGCGCGCAGAGAATTAAACTTAGGCGGGGTGACAAATTTTTGGAGTGAAGCCCATTTAACTATCCAACGGCCGACCCTAATCCTCACTATCCCATCTCGCGCCGCTCTCCTTCTCAGTCCCGATCCAATCTTCCAGTACCCTCTAGAACCGCTGCTCTCCTCCCACTCCCATCCATCTCCGCCGCCTCCATGATTGACGCAACAACCACCGGCACTGCCGCCAACGAGACCCTATATGTGTAGTAGAGTATTCATTTCAAAGATGCTCCTGGTTGAAACGTGTAGAGGCGCGGATGCAAGATATGTGCAGCATGCATGTGCAAAGATGGCCCCGGTTTTCAAGTCTTGTTTATCACCACAATCACACCTCTTCCTTATTTAGTGGAGTATTCATTTCAAAAGTATTTGAAAGGAACCTCAGGTTATGATTACTGCAAGTTGGCTGTGTTTGCATACAAATAAAGTACTGCTACTCCAAAGGCGGGGGGCAACCTGCGGCTGAGATGGAGTGCCTCATGTTTGACCGACGGCTGCGACGAGACATGCAGATACATAGATAAATAGATAGATTCCAGCACTATGAGGATTGTACATACAATTCTCATATGCTTTAGATTACACAACGGAATACATCGATCGATCCAGTGTGGAAACAAGATCGAACGGTCCTGTTTAAAGACGTGCACGCGATCCGAGGCGCAACGACGACGATTCCTCCCGTGGTTTTTGAGAGAAGAAAAACACAAGAAAAAAAAGATAGAGAAATGGAAACATCCGGATAGCGCTGCCTCGACCATATCGTCGGGAGATGGCGCCGACGAGCACGGTGGCGCGCGGGCTGTCCTTCACCGTCGCTGGTCCACCAAGGCAGGCAGGGGATGTCACCGCTGCCACCAAAACAGACAGGCATATTTTGTAGTCAGGCCTGCCTGAGCTGTTAACACACACCATACAGGCCACACACCCAACATCGATCCATCAAGAAATCAGAGCACCAAACACACACCCAACTAACTACGACAAAACATCAAGTGCTACATCAAACTGACATAGCAAGCAGACACGGCACGCACCGACAATAAGCCCTGTAATCTCTACATAGTAAGATGTGTCCAGCTCCATGAGCAATGACAGCCATGTTATTTCCATCCAACTGTCGGCATTATACATACATTCGGACTGGCCTACTATCACTTACTGGTTCCGAACCTGATATGAATAAGCAGGCCTGTCGACCGCGGTGTATGATGAATCTGGCTCCAGGCCACCAGCAGAGGCGGAGCCTGTTTGCAAAAACAGGAAGGCACTGTCATTATCAGGAGCATGGCCTCAATAAAACTATTTCCTTTCCCCCCAAAAGGAGGTAAAGAAAAAAAAAGTGGTCACGGCCATGCTAGAAACATCGCATGTCTTTGGCCTCATGTGCATAGGATAGGAGACAAGGTTGATGATTCCTTTGAGCATAAGATGGCAAAAACTGGTGCACTTTTGAGCCGGATGTAATTGTACATACATATAGGATCCATCCGGCACACTTCGTGCGTGGAAAAAAGGCTGTTGATACATGAACGGCGTGTGGAGGACAGTATGGATACCTGAAGACAAAACGGATGATGCGCTGCAAAGGACTTTCTTCGCATTATGCCCAGACAATGATGCCGCTTGGGGTTCGGTTAGCACCCTGCGGAGAAAAAGGCAAGCTTCACACGCAGACAAGAACAAAAGATACACTTCAGCCACAAATGTCAGTATCTTGAGTCATAAATGATGAACTCTATAGTTTGCCGGGGACAACCTGAAATAGTATGGCGGGTAAGAGCACACACACGAACCACCCACAATGGTAAGCTGTAACAGCTGTCTTGATGATGAGCAGTAAAACAGATAAGATGTAAATAAACTATATTTCTACGTTGCTTAGTAAAGCTCAGATCTCTAGGGCAAAGATTAGACCATCTGGAGTCGAAACGTCACTCCCCAGTCCACGGGGCATCCTATGAGACCACTTCTACGTAGTATCTTGCATGATAGGGGAAGACGAACGGTGGGAAACAGATGCTGTTGGCCGATTTGCATCGCTCATGGTTGACTATTAACATGTGACATAACATATGTATAATGGACAATGGGACAGGAAAAGAGAAGTTCCTCTGACTAGAGAGGCCAAAACGGTAGACCAGCAAAAAAGAAAGTACCAGTATCTATCAACATTTCCAAGTTTTAGACAAGGTAAAATAGCAAATGTAAGATACTTTTTCTGACATACAAAATGACTGCCGCTTACTCGCATTATGAGCTTCATTGATGAGACGGCAAGACACATGGCATACAAGAGAGGAATGGCTAATCCCAGACGGAACCCAGACCAGCTCTTGTATACAAAGGTAACTGTCAAAAGTATAGAAGCTAGGAAACACTATAGAAACTAGCTAGTGCCAACAAATGTCTGATGCGAAACGGTGGGCAGGTCAACAAAGGCCCACGTGGGTAAACTTTGACCACCCCACGTGGGCCTTTCTCCCATTTAATCTGGTGAGAGACCATGTTGACCACATCACAGATCTCATGTTTGGCAATCCTGACATCACCACACGTCTTTGCAAAGCCAGAAGAAACCCAACTCAATGGTCCAAATTCACCATTCGTCTTCGTCTCGAGGTAACTTATTTACAGCTGCTGAAAATGAAGATGAGGACCCTATGTCTTATACTGTTCCTGATCCTGATTCCCATGATTTTAATAAGGATCGTCCTGAGGAATGTTTTCGAGTGATCAAATTAGGGCTTCATACGACAATGATGATGGCATTGGCATGCCTCGTTTCTACATATTTATTTGGAAAGTTATCTCCTTGAACCCGTTTAAGATCAAATTTGGGCTATCAGCAGAACCATTCACCTCTGGATCCACTCAAACATCTTTATTTGCAGTAGAATCAACTGTTGCTTTGCTAACCTCAACATATTTCTTGCTCGCTGGACAATCAACAGTAGCTTGGATTGGCCTACTTCGTATCTCACTTACCTTCTCCTTCAAATCGCTCTTCATCTTGTCAATCAAAATTCTCTTAAGATCTGACTTAGAGAAAATCTTAGTTACGCTGAGCCGAGTAACAGGTCTGGGCTTCCAAGTGGGTACACCATTAACAATCTGAAACTCAAAGGCACTGTTGATTGAAAATGGTATAGTTCCAACTGGCATTCTAGAAAATTGGGCCCATGGACCTGAGGTAATGGATGAACCAACTCCAGCATCAGTTCTCATCTTCTTTCCAAATGCAGTATCGCCCATTCCATGGTTCACTGACACATCTGCTTGCCTTTTTAGAGGATTGTGCTTCCTCTGAAAAGCTTCTTCCCTTCTTGCTACTGCTCAAAAATGCCATCGATCCGTGAGATGCTAGCTCAAAAATGCAATTAGTATCTGAGGTAAAGCACCAGCAACCTTCAGTTCTGAGGTAAGGTAAGCATCAAAGGTGATGATCATCTGCATAATGCCCTCAAGATCCGGAAAGAGAGACTTGGCCTTGAGTGCGAATTTCTTGGCACCCTGCAGGTCCTTGGATTCAAACTTCCTCTCTGCAATGTGCTTCGGCCTAAGGGCTTTCAAAGTGTACTTGGAGAAATATCAGACCTAAGAGCCATGCACTCTCTTCCACCAATCAGCGTCGAGCACGTGACCAGTATTAAAGCCCTGCCCAAAAAAGGGAACCGATGTTACCAAAAAATTCATATACGACAAATAGATAAAGATTATTTTTAAATACAGCCCTCTCGAGAATGACAGGAATTATAAACTAGTGCATGAAAGACACACAAATGCTCAGGATCAACTGAAGATACAAAATTGTCGTATAATAACAACCATCCTGGGGCACAATGCGGTGACCACGCAGCACCGCATTAAGGGTGCAAGACAAAGTGCAGATTCAGAAATTTACAGTAACCGTCTTCAGCACAGACATAACTGAAACACTACCGTAGCATGCAACGGACAACACGTCACAGAATCAAGGACCAATTGAATTGAAAGATACATAACATCGTACGGACAAAACGGCGGACCAATTAAAAGATACATGCAGGGTGCCGACAAAACCAGCGTGGCTGGAATTACAACTACACGGAGCTCAACTTAGCCCTAGTACGAAACATAGTAAATTTACTCGGAGAAATATCAGACGTCCGAGCCCCGCAATATCTTCCACCAATCAGCGTCGAGCAAGTGACCATGCAAGAAGCTTTATGCCCTGCCTGCCTCACCGTCAGATCCGTCCTCCATCGGCTGGACCTGCGCATGGTCGGTGGATGCAGGGAACACCAGCCACCTCGACCATAACGAGCACCATGAGGAGATCCCCTTTTCTTTGTCTATTTCCCCTTTCCATTAGAATATCCAGTGAAGTTTTGATGTTTTAATCTACTGATGAACTAGGTGATGTGAAATTGATTAATGATTAGCTTACAAATTTAATGAAAACTTAATTCATGTTGTTAAAATTTTCTGTTATATAGATCAGCAACTTCTCTTATCCGGGTGCACTTTTATGTGCATAGATGCCTGGCCCTTCGAGAAATATTCCAGCTGTTTGTTTGTGCAGCACGTCAGTTTTAGTACCACCACCATCACTTGAGAAATATACTATGCTAGTGCAACCTGTATTTGCATTCTAAGTTAGCTACTTCATCACATTCATGTGTGCATTAGGAAAGTACATATTCACAGGTAAAATGACTGCATTGTTTAAGGTCCCATTCCAAACAAATTTATGGGGAGTTCATTTAGTTTATGTTGATACCATGGACTGGTAGGTATTTTGGCAATTCTTTCAGTTCCATTCCATGTCATCTTTCGCAGCTTCAGGTACTACAGTCATGCCACTAGTTTCGTACAGTGAGAGGGAAAGGAAGGCATTTCTTGTGGAAGGTAAACGCATGGGTGAGGTGTATACTAAGCTAAGGGATGCACATATTGTATGTTCTTTAACCATTATAACTCTAACACTTGGTTATGCATTTAGATCACTATTTTAGTGATCTAAATGCTCTTATATTTCTTTATAGAGGGAGTACTTTTCTATTCAGGTTCATAATTTGATAGATTGTAAGCTTCTTAGTGACACTCTTGTACCTTGCTGTGTTGTTTGTTTTCATTCAATGAAAATGCAATGGTGTTGTGTTTTGTTAATTTATAGGGACCGGGACGACTTAATCGTGAGAGCTAAAGCACAACAGATGGAGAGGAAACAACGATAAGAATCATAAGCTATGAAGCATAGCCAACAAGACAAGAGTGAAGCTCGGGAAAGGAAGCAACTTTAAATTGAAAAGCTTCAGTGAGCAATGGATTAAAGCATTACCCAGATCCTCCTCCATTGGTAGCAAAATCTTGAACGTGCTAATGTTTCTGATGTGATGTCATTTTAGATTGGCCTCATCTGGTATAATTCCTCAGATCACACGTCACCGAAACACACTAATCTTAGTAATTACACTTAACTTCCAAATTGCATAACTGGTGCATATGAGTCCCAAGTGCATGGATATTGAAGGCAATGAAAGGTTGATGCTTACGTTCGCCTTTAGTAGAGACTTTTATCATATTGTCAGCGCGTCATGAGCTGTCACGCGTCTAAGTGTATTTCCCTAGTTACATATTGTTTCTTGTCAGCCTAGTAGGTAGCTGCCGTACATAGTTCTTCCATTCACGCGTACACCAAGCGTACCAGGATATGGAAATGAGATGTGCATCAAAATATGCACGTGTGGTTGAACCAATCAGATGGCCAACCACACTTACACGTTGCCATACATAACATTCACGAAGCACATAGGTTGCTCGTCCATACGGGCCACTATTATTCGATAATTTCTTTTGATAATATATGAATATTTGAAAACTTAGTACTAACATTTTTAAAAGGACGATTAAATCTTTTAGCACACATGCTGAACAATTTTCAAATATGCAAACCACATTTTTTTTAATATCGGTGCCCATTTTGGAAATGTGGGATGAACATTTACCCCATGCGGCCCTTGGAGAAGCAGACGTGTCGGGCATCCTCCTGCACGATCCGGTGGATGACTGTCTTCTTCAGGCCGCTGCCACCCCTCCGGTTGGGCGCCGCCATTACTCGCTCGCTCTGTGGGTATTCTCAGAGAAAGGGAAGGAGAGGAGTGTGTGTGCCTACGTCTCGGTGTCAAAGGATAACTGCGCATCAAAGGATAACTACGTACTTCGCATTATTGAGAAATGCTAGACTTACGGGCAGTTTCCTATGGAATTTTTGTCACGGACTCATGTGCGTAGTTGTGGTTTGAGAAGATTAGGGAAGAGAGGTCCCACCAGCTGAAAACACGGGTATTGGTTGGTCAGAGAGGAGTCCGTAGAACCATTCCGTATCAGATTTCCATAAGTGTAGGATTTGCGCGTATTATTTACACCTCTTGCCGAAACAAATTGCTTTTGCTACTCTATCCCGCAACAACGACGTGCTTCCGTTCTTGGAGAAACCGTTGCTCGGGTGCACCCAAGATTTTTGTTGAAAGGAGCAGGGATGTGGAATGGGGCAGCAGCCGGAGCCGGATCTAGACGGCGGGTGGGGTTCGAGGAGTTGAGCCCAGAACTGAGCAAGCAACTACCGGAGTGGATGCTACTCGTCCCTCGGAGACCAATTGCCAAAATTGAGAAGGCGGCACCGCTGAAGCTCCAGGGCATGGAGGGGGGAGGCACGCGCCAGGGCGGCGGCAGCTCACGGGTGGACTTCCGGCGTGTGGAGGGAGGGGAGGGGGAAGGGCGGATGTATATTATACCGGTGGAGGGGAGCAGAGATACGGCCGAGGCTGAGGCGACGAACGACAAAGATTCCCGGGAGACGAACGGGCAGATCATTTTCTCCTTTGGTGTCTTGGCTACCATGGATGGATTTGGTTTATTTTATTCAACCTAGGAACCGGCCCTACCTTCTTAATCTAAGGGGAATCCTTAACCCAACCAAAGGGTGTGGTTAGCTTCTAACCATGGTTGAGTTAAGTTGGTGGGTGTGTGTTGGGTGGGAAGGGTAGGGTGGAATACTCTAGAAGACATCGATGATAAGTAAAGGCTTCTCTAGAGGTCCCCTCGGAACAGGGCCCACGACAGTTTTTGGGGGATAGGGCCAAAAAAGAGGTCGGGTGGGCCCCAAAACCGGGAGGCACACATGACACATTCCTCCCTCACAACCCACCCCCCATGGGTGTGCTTTGCACCTCGAAAAATTGGCACAAAAATTTCAACCGTGTGTGAATCGCCAAGCCTCCTTGCTTGCCCTTCATCGACCTTCCGCGTTTCACGCTCGCCTTCACCCTTGTACTAGAGCCCGCATCAGACCTCGTGTCACCTGAAAAAAAAAGTGAGGAACCCCGCGTTCATTTATACATTAAACCAAAGTATTATATAAATATTCCAAACATGGTTGAATCCATTGCGACGTGACCAAAATTGTCCATGTATATATTGTTTGCCGTGCACAAGCTAGTGTTCCTAATAATGAGTGTATTTCGGAGATAATTTATCTTTTTCCCAGGGACGCATTTGATAAAACACATGAAATATATATATGCACCTCAAATCACCCTCAAAAAAATGTCTGGACCGCGCGTCTCCTGCCAGGCCAAATGGGGGAGATCTATATTGCACCGCCGCATTCTCTCGTCCCTCCTACTCATCTCACCAGATGATTAAATCTCTTAGCACACACACGGAATTGTTTTCCCATAAGCAACCCACGTTTTTTAAGTTTGGGGTACCATTTCATAAATATGGCACGAACATTTATAAATAAAACTTTTTATAATCTTAACACTTCTCATTTAAAAAAAATGTCATTAACACTTAGTCTTTCAAATCTATTAAATTTCATTCACCGATTTGTAATACTTATTGAAGAGCACCTGCCAACGCTTGGGGAATCAGGTATGTTAGGTATCCAAGTTGATGATCTGGCAGTTGATCGTGTTCTTCCGACGACAGCCATCCCTGGATCAGGGGCCACCATTGCTTGCTCAGTGACTGGCATACATAAAGAAAGCAAAAATAGAGATGGTCAATGCAGATGAGTGTGTTATACTACATCTCGAGGTACGGGGTGGGTATATAACAAGTGATAGGAGAGGAATCACTAAGAGGAGCTATCTACATTAAAAATCCTGATTGGCGGTGAGATTTATTGTACTATCTGCCGAATTGTGAGTGCTAGGCAGAAAAGTGTAAATCAGTAGTTTCAAAATTTTTTTTAATGAAAATTTGAAGAACTCTAGTAAGTTCGAAAATTGTTAAAGGGGCGGCATGAGATTTGATTATGTATATACATAATTTGTTTCCCAGGGAATATAGATAGATTTATTAGACCAAATGCTCTCTGGACCACCATGCAAGAGACTACTGACCATGAAGCTGGATGGTTCGGGTAGTCAACTCTCAGTTAAAATAGATGTGCAGACATTCTTGGCACAAAGATAAGATGGAGTGCCGAAGCACGGACTACATATTGAATCAAAAGTCGTAATATGAG
This sequence comes from Triticum aestivum, assembly GCF_018294505.1. Classification (NCBI taxonomy): domain Eukaryota; kingdom Viridiplantae; phylum Streptophyta; class Magnoliopsida; order Poales; family Poaceae; genus Triticum; species Triticum aestivum. The sequence continues at coordinate 616,154,859 of NC_057802.1, read as the reverse complement.
GACCTAACTCACCTATGTCTGTGATGATAGGAGCCACAACTGAACAATTGTTGTGGCAAGTATTCCAAAGATTAACAACCTCCAGGCAATCGGTCTAGACCAAGACTTTAGGGAAGCTTCTGATGTTCACAAAACTGATGCCCTCTCGAAGGTCATTGTTTGAAAAATAAATTGATCAGTAACTCCAAAGAGCAGTTTGCTCCAGGCTCCCATAAACCTTGTTAAATATCAAACAACAACTCCATCTACTTCAATGCAATTTTTAAAGCGTATATCGATATCCATGGTTAATATAATGATATCGTCTTGTCGAGACTGCCATCCATGGCCTGACAAAACATACAATTTCTTGCGAGGGATGTCCAGAAGTAAAAGTGCCATGTCTTTCTCATGCAGGTGTCTAACTATTCCAGTTGTTCCAAATAGACTACACGATAGTAATAATTTTTTATTGATGGTTATTCGTCTGCAATTAATCAGACAGGATATCAAGGGCCAATGTATTTGCATGGAGCCATGGTAGTCGAACATAAAACCATAACCTAGCCTCATCCAAAAAACGTCGGGCATGTGAGCAATGGATTGATGAATTCTCGAGATCCTCCTCCATTCCTTGATAAATCTTGTATGTGCTAATGTTTCTGATTTCATGTTGTTTGATTTGCCTCATCTGGTATAATGCCTCTGAGCACTCGCCACCAAAACACCCTGATGCCAGTGATGACATATGGCTTCCAAATGGCAAACCACATATGTTATCGATTTTCTCTGGTCCCCTCAGCCGTCTCTTCCTCTGGAGCTAAATGTCTTTTTGCGAGTAGATAGAGTACGATATACTGATTTAACAACGTGTTTACTCTATTTTCATTAGTCCATGCTATGAAATCGTCACCGGCACAATATCACCCAGGAATATGCAGTATGGCTTCGTTATCAGGCGGAATGACATTTAGATACTGTGGCAAAAATCCTCGTGACGGTGGTTGACAACGTCACGAAAACATCTAATGTATGATGTTTTGGAGGTTGCATCACTGAATAATGTAAACAAGTGACGGTTAATATCACTAAATCACCCAAGCCGCTTAGTGCCACCTCGTTTGGTTTTCTTTCATCCCTTAGGCATAGCTTTGGTCTTATGTGAATTTACTATTTGCTGCCTTGTTTATTTGTATGTGTGCATCCTATCCATGTAGAAGCCGAGTGTGTAATCATAGTGTTTGTACCACTTGATGCTTCATTTTGTCATAAAATCCGCCTCTGTCATATGATGAGGTGATATTTGTATACATGCATGCATCAGAAAATCTGTGGTGCCTATGTCAAACATGCAGAAAAATATGTGATCGATGCAGCCACCCAGCATGAACAAGTTCGCACTGTAGACGGGGTACTGACACACCTTGGTTAGTACCAGCATATTTTGTGCGTTGTACCACTGCGACCGGGGTACTGACACATTTGGCTCAGTACACATACATGAGCTGTTGCGGTACCAAACGTGCTGCAAGGAGGGTAGTGCAGCGCACCAGGGCGGAAAGAGGTGATATGTACGTACCAGGCCGTACAAGGCCAGCGAGCAGGCCCTACTCACCGGTGCCCAGGTGGCTGTGGTCGTCTTCTACCCCGGCGGCAAGGCCTTCTCCTTCGGCCATTCATCCATCGACGCTATCGTCAACCACTTCAGGGCGGGGGATGGCATAGAGGTCCAGGGCGCCGCAGACGACAATAGGTTGCAGACACTGCGCCGGCAGCATGGCGAGATGCACACATAGCTGGCGGAGCAGAAGAAGCGGAAGAAGCGCGCGGACGAGGCCCTGCCCTAGGAGCACGCCATGGGGGACCACATTGCGTAGTGGGTGGACCTCGATGTGAGCAGCATGGGGTATGAGCACATGGCGGCCTTCGCCACCGTGCTCATGCAGGAGCATGCCGCTGGACGCACCAATCAGGTTCTCGTGGAGGCCTTTCGCGTCGACATCATCCGTAAGCATCAGGTGCCCCCGCCGCCACCGCCACCCCAGCTCTTCGGTAGCCGGCTTATCAGCTAGGTTCGGCCAAAACCTGTTTTTGAGCATATGCACCCGGGCCCTTCTTATCCAGCCACTCATTTTCTGCATCATGATAAGTACTATTCCATTTTTGGTTCATATGGAACATGCTTTGATCTTCAAGCTTTGCAGCACAACAAAGTTTTCTAACTATTATGTGGGATAAAACTTTCATATTTTTCTTCCAACAGAAATAGTCCAATGAGATTTGTGATTAAAAAAATCTCTTTTTTAGTATTTATGTTGGAGCAAAAAATCTGAATTTTTTATCCCACATTCTAGGTAAAAAGATTTGTTGTGCTGTAAAGTTTGGAGTTCAATACATGTTTTATATGAGAGAACAAAAAAGAGTAATTTTCATGTAGTTAGTTAGTTGTGTAGCATAGATTTCAAAGGAACATTGGAGCAGCCAAGATAGCAAGAGCCGGGTGCATATGCTCAAAAATTCTGCATCCTTTAGTTCGATAGTAGCAGCTCATGCAGGCATGCAGCAAATGCAGATGGCGATGCATCCACCACAGGGGTTCGCTGCCAGCACAGAGATGGAGATGGTGATGCTGCCGCCGCCTGGATGCACATTGTGATTTCTCAGCAGCCCGGGTTCCGGGGGGTGATGGAGCTGGAGATCCAGCCGCAAACAGGGATCTCGGCCGGGACAGAGATAGAGCTGATGCCGACGGCCATGCTGCCGGTGATGCCGGAGTTCCCCGTCGGGATGGACATGTCACAGCAGTGGCGCGGGCCGAATCACGGCTCCCGTACTGAGGAGAAGAAGACATGGACGTGGATCGATCCTTTAGTTCATTGTCACAATTATATCTAAAAAAATCATGCAAGATCCATGGAACATCATAGTAGTACTGTATTAGTTAAATTTATGGCATTGTAATCCTTTTTGTATCAGTTGAAGGAATTAAACAATGAAATGCTACTACTAAGCCTTTTCTTTGGTTCGTGACTTTTTAGATGTTCAGCTGCATGCTTTTCATGCACAAGTTCATGATTTTTAGCTGTTCGGGTCTTGCTTTTTTTCATGCTCAGGTTCATGATTTTTAGTTGTTCATATCTTGCAATTTTTTCATGCTTAAGTTTATGAATTTTAGTTGTACAGATCTAGCAACTTTTAGTTTGTGCATGTAGTTATCTTTTGACGCATGAGTTTTAATGTACACAGCTCAGCGAATACCGAATTGAATCTCATGGCCTATCACGACTTTTATTGTACGTAGCTCACTGAAGTGATTCCTCACCGGCTGCTTGTTATATAAATCCCCCGACCCTGAGATGTAGCCGCACACACTCCTGTTCCTTCCTTTCTCTAAGCGAGGGAGGAAGAAGACCGTCATCTGCCGGATCGAGCAGGAGGATGCCTGTCATGTCTGCTTCTCCAAGAGCTGCCTAGGGTTCTTTATTTTTGGCAACGCCATAAAATCGGGCCAGCAAGGAAGATCGTGTGAGCAAGATTGCATCCGTGCTGCGAACACCCTAGAGCAGCGAGTAATGTAGAGAGGTTTATAGGAGAAATGTTCACAACATATAAATGTTTTTCCACACAATTTTATAAAAATGTTTGTAACATATAAAGAAAATCTTTGTGTAATATTAATTAATTTTCGTAACACTTAAAAACGATCCCACATTTTTAAATTTGTTCAAGGTATTTTTGAAAAAATAAATCAACAACATTCAGTTATGTTCACCTTGTATTTACATAATGTTCACCATGACTCGGACTGGGTCTAGATCTTATCTTCTTCTCAATACAGGATGCCGTCGTCTGGCCCAAGCGCGTGCTACACCATCTCCATCCTGACAGGAAATTCCGGTGGAGGCGGCGGTAGAGACAAAAGCAAGTGTCGTATCTCCATCTCGGTCCTAGTGTTGAACCCTGACGGTTGAGGAATGTCCATCTGCACCATATCCATCGTGGCGGCCAACCCCGCTGGCGGAGGCATCTTCTACATATCAACTAAATTCCAAAGATTTGAAGCCATTGATTAATTATTAGTATGATAAGGACAAAACCTAATGATTGAGGAAAGATTTCATCCATATCTAGGAAGATCCGTTGTAATATATAACAAAAGATTGACGCGATGACATAGAAGATGCATATGTAACCGTTTTACAATAAATTCACGAAATTAGTGTCCATGCATGCACTTGATGGTTTTGTGTTTTAAAGCGAAGCATGCATCAAGAGTTCATTAAGAGCTTATCTCTCTGGGTCCTAGCCTTTTTAGTTAGAACACTCCGGGCCCATCACAGTTAATTCTTTACGGCTCTCCAAATAATAGCTCGCAAAGCTTCATTTGCAAAGTGTTAATTACATATATGCTAAAAAGTGTTAGTTACATTTTTTATAAAAATGTGTGAATGACATTTTTGTACCAATGATAATCATCCTTAACTTGCATTGAGCTAGCTTGAGGTAATTGAACCTTGGACCTAGCTATGATACTACCTATGATACTAATATATGATACTATGCATTACAGATGTAGTATCATACACTAGTAATGTGATACTCCCCACTACGACCAGCCTAAGCATTGTTACAATCCATGGCAGCAAGTTATTTACATGTTAATATTGTATCCGTCATATTCGTTGGCCACTTGAATGAATGCATTTATGTTTTACCAATCAATTAAATATTAGCTAGCACGTCTATATTTAGCTTGATAAATCTCAAGTAATATTTCTTTATGTTCATTTTCACATATATCTTACTAATATGCATTGTAAATTGTGACATGATAAGAAGAAAACAAATGCATGCGTCACTGAGTTGCTAATTTAAACCACAGTGCATGCATGAGGTGTAATCCAACACTGTTACATGATATCCAACATTGCTACTTCATATGCGTGTATCCGGTTCTTCATTTAAAAAAAGTATGTATCATGCTCCTAATGAAATGACAGGCAATGAAGAATCCAGTAATTCACATCCTAATGTGGACTATTATTAACTAGCTACCAGCAAGTTACTCTCCTCTCAACTCACTGCCATTTACGATTGGCTATTGCAAACATGTCACAAACATGCGGTCTCACACACCGCATATTTGGTCTAAATGTGATCAAATGCATATAATAATGTGTTGCCTTCTCGTTTGTACATGGAAATCCATGAAGTATTTCCCATCTGCTGTAATTCGGTTGTTTACCGATATCACCACCCTGGCGTTCATCAAGGGCCTTCACATATATTTGGGATCTATGTGAGGAATAAATATGATAAGATTATTAATCCGTTAGATACCTTAACCGTAGTGATGAAGTTATACGCAGCCCATGCACCGATTGCTTATGCAATAAGGACATTTTCTGGCTTTAGGGGTAGATGAGAAATGTACCTCATAGAATTCTAGGAAATGGATAAGAAATGTCGTAGACATTGTATCCACGTACTTAAGAGTCTAAACTGGAGGTTCAGGTTATGAGAAATTTGCAACATATTGCAAATCATCTGCCATATACATTTACTGATGACAAAGGTCTCAATGAAGTCTAGTACCAGAATGAGTGGAGGTACCTAATAACCACTCGTATCCCTAGATGAGAGCAAGAGGGAGATACTTTTGGTCACATGATATTAAGTTCTTGTATGTTTTTGTGGAAATAGAGGATATGGTCTCCTCGATGAGTAAATGTGATTCAACCTACGGCTGAATGACAACTGAAGGATGCGTGTCATCCAGAGGCCGCACATATGTGCACATATTTTTATGGTGCTGGGTCATCGAAACACCTAGACTCCATTCTTATGGGAAGTCAAGAGGAGTTAAGAGGCGTAACAAGAATTCCACAAATGATATTTATTCATGAGAATCGAATATGATTTTTTTTTACATTTGTCGACATAAATTGTTTCTTGAGAATTCCCGAGATCTTTTCGGGCCCTAAACCGAAATCCATGGAGAGTGTTGTTTGCACTTATATTGGTTGAAATGAAAGGAAGCAATTTAGTAAGAGTCGCACTCGCTCATCAAAAGAGAGGTGTTCACCATAGTTAAACCTGCTCCTCATAAGTATCATCTGTAGAGAAAAGAATTGATTTTTCATTCAAAAACGAAAATAGATGATGTAGTGGGAAAGTGAGGTTTGTAGCTCATTGGTTTCAGCAGAGATCCGGCGTCGTTTACGATGTAGCATACATTCTCCATATGAGTGTAATTATGTTTCGATACTGAATTGGTAGTACATATCCAAGCGATTGATGTATGTAGTGGCTACATACTCACATGGATCATTAAGTTCAGATATATACACTGAAGTAATGGAAAGGGCTTAGTATTCTGAATCCAATGACAAATCACAACATGTTTGTATGAAGCTTTAGAAGTCATTGTATGACTCCGAAGAGGTCAGAGAGTTGTGTGGTACAACCGACTAAGTGAGTTACTCCTTAATAAGGATTACCCTAATTCTAATAACTAGAAGTGTGACCCGCGCATTTGCGCTGCTAGATTACCGACATATTATAGTTTATTTATTTTACTTTTCCATTAAATTTATAGCATTAAAATGGTTTTGGGTGATTGCATAGATACTTTAAATAATAGAATACCTTGTACGCATATTGCAACATGAAAAGGAATTATGCTAGTAATTTTTTCACAGTGAATTTGAATATATATTAGTTGCAAAATTATAATTTACTAAATAAATATGTATTATAATTATTTCTAAGAATGTTGGTGTGTAACAAAGATAGATCAAAGACCCGTACGCAGCCATGAAAAAAATGCATCTTTCTTACAAATTTACATCTTTTTTCTTCCATCGGTCTCATCTTGAGCGACAATTTTCTTGCACTCTCACATCATTTGATTTTTATTATTGTGATTGTCAATGCCACTTTTCCATGAAGATTTTTATTCCTATTCATGTTTGCAGATTTACTTGCTCTTTCGGATCAATTTTGTATTTTTCAGTGAAATATATCTTCAGTATATTTATCTTTTACTGCTTCATCCTTTTTTGCGGTAGCGGTGAAACTCGTTTACTTCAGTCATATAGTTAATACATTTTCTCATAAACATATCAAAGAGATATGTCGTTCTTCTTACCCAATGCCATCGTATGTCATGTACTTGATTCTTGTAAGTAAGTATCAAATCTGGGGTCTAATCTAACACTTCTATACCAATTTAAGTGTGTGAACTTCCTAACAGATCGACGGTGTGGGTATGCACATGAAGTGTCGTCTCCGCTCCATTTCCTTAACCACGTTACTTATTGCCTTATCACTATGCGTGCTTAAAACTTTAAGCAACATTGGATGTTTAGGAGATCAGTGGTATCCCAGCCCACCAAAGTTCATGTGTTACAGTTGACATCGGTGCTCGCATTTCTCTGGATTCAGTTCAATCCTTCGGTGATGTGCATTCACTGAGGGGAGACTTTCCTGTCGAATGCGATGGCATCTATGGTGACTTCGCCGATCTCAAGATGATGTGCCTGCTCAGTCACACGGAGGTGCTCATATGGGTAGGATATGCGTGTGTGCGCTCTTAGAGGTGAGTGTATGTTCCTATGTATGACCATCTACATCTATACTTTGTTAAAAAAGCAACATATGCATGTTTATACTTCCGACATGAGGTTTGTTTTGTTATTAAATGTCGCGTCACTATATATTCCATGCCATCCAATCTAAATTATGCTATCAAATTTATTTAATATGTTATTCCACATTCATGTGACTACTCATTTCTACATAGGATTATTTTAAAAATTAGTAACTTACAGATTTCACATGCAGGAAAATCAAACTTCCAGTTTCCACTTAATTCTTAATTAATGTTTCATATTTTACTCAAACATCACGTTTTATATACTTCACAATTTTTTTGCGGATGTTATATTTATCAGGTTGAGTATTAGTAAATACGAAATTTCAATTTTTATGTAGAAAATACAGTTTTTCTCTGAGGGGGTGTAGAAAACAGAGTTGTTTTCTTAATCTACTCATATTTTAAAATTAATTCTGAAATTTAAGTACTTATGTGCTACACGTGAAGGATGTACAAACTGAATTGCTAATGGCATGTATTCATCTGTGCATATTTTCCAATCAGTAAGTAAAGTAATTTTTTTTCTTATTGTACCATTTTTTTCAGAAACGTGTGGTATATGCAAATACCACTACTAGAAATCACCATTTTACCTAGCACCAAAGTCTTTCCCTAGAGTTTATTTGGCTCCTCAAGGGATAGTAAAGCAATGAGCAGTGCACTCTAGGGGAAGATGATTTTTTGACAAAAGTATGTATGGCAATATACTTTCCCTAGGGTTGACCCATTTACATGCCATCAATACTAAGAAACACATGATGGGAGGCCCCACTGTGGCATGTAGCTGGACTCCTTTTGCTTCTTCAGTCGACTTTGCGCCACTTAATTCGGTAGCTCGCACTCTCTTTTTCCTTTTTGTGTAGCTGGGCGTACTGCTCAGTGAGCAATGACGAATAGTGAGCGAGAAAGGGCACATATATGTACCAAAATTTTGGCCGATTGGGTCTTCGCTCAAATCCCTGCGCCAGAAGACAAAATATCCCCCTTTCTCCCAAAGCATCTCCAGTCCAAGATTCAGATGCACTCATCCCCTGTCCTGTCGTTCCCCACCGCCGTTCGCCTCCAAGCCACCCCGTCATGCCCCCTGCCGGACTGTTGTGTCCCACTGCCGCCCGTCTCCCCACCACCCGCCCTGTTCCCTTCCGCACCTACGCCCCGTCGTGTCCCCCGCCCAACCACGTCACTGCCTCTCCTCCGCCTCGCCTTGTCAGCCACTGTATCACCGCAATGTCGTGTGCTCCGTCGCTCGGCCGTGCCCCACGGCGCACTGCGTAGTCGTGCCCCCTCTTCTTCCCCTTCCATACCTTCACTGCTCTAGTGGAACCATGGCTTTGACGGGCTTGCTGACCATGGCCACGCAGCCAGGATAACGGCACCGCCCCTGGTGACCTTGCCCCGGCTGGTAGCTGGACGGCCACCGGATCTACCCAACAGGTCTCTCTCACTCTATGGTTTTACATGTGTGCCAGAACTCGTGCTACCATCAAGAATTTTCCATATTACATATTTTCAATGCCTTCTCACTGTAGAGAAATATGTTTCTTTCACTGTAAATCTAAATATTCAGGAGATCGATAGACTACGTGGGGATAATCATGTGACATTATTTCTGAACTTGTATTAAGTAGTTATTATTAATTCGAGTACAATTGCATAATCCACCCAGTAGTTATATACATTTTAACCGGTAAAAAAGAGTAGGTTTAGAAATAGATTGACATGAACAACAACAAAAGAAACTTAGTACTGTAAGATTTGTTGAATTTCACATGATTACACGAATGCATGTACGAACACACTTCAAGTAGACTAACCTTCTCTTTGTTAATAAAGTTCCACTTTGAGTCTATATAACAGATAGTAGCATCTTATTAATGCAGACTTGCAGTTAACGGGCTGTGATTTTCATCACCATGTTGTATCAGGAGGTCTGATAAATGGTAATTCTCTACTATCTAGGCATTTCCCCTTTGATCTTATTGCTATGTAAGTATGCAACATTGTGGCTCAGTTTCAACAAAATGTAGGAAATTGAACTTTGCATTGAATAATATGTTGTGCAAACTGACCACCATGTTCATCTAGTATCTACATCTATGTTGATGTGGTTTCGGTTTCTAGTTATATACTATGATGACTACATTTTTGGTTTCTTTGCACAAAGGAAACCATAAGTTTTTCATTCTTTATCTATCATTGAATTGTCTTATTTATCAGCAGGAACATGTTCTTACCGATGGTCATGGTCTAATGGTTGATGGATACTATCGTCTAATTCAAGCCCTTGCACAGAGAAACATCTTGAGGTGATGTTATGTAGTTCGAGCTTATCAATGTACTCCCTCCGTAAAGAAATAACGATTATGGCATATGGCGTGGTGACATCATACACACAACCTTATGACGAATGTTAGCAAATTAAATCAATAGCAAATGAGTACATGACTACATCGTTTGCCCATGTAGTACAGACTGTTTTCCCGCTTGCTCGTCTCTCCTTTGCTCCAAAGCAGGAGAGCATGCTCAACAACACATAGATCATGTAATACATAGCTCAGCTCATTATGGGGCAGAAAATATATACATAATCTATTTTTTAGGGTACTAAATCATGATTCTCAATGTAGTACCCAGCTCAGCCAAGCAATTTCCTCTCTGACCGCTGCTATATAAACCTCCCCGACCCTGAGAGATATTCATCCACCTCCTCTCTCCTCTTCCTTCATCCCCGACCCTGAGCGGGCGAGGAATAGCGGCCAAGCGGAAGGGTGGCAATGGCCGGAAGATGACCATCCTCCACCCGATCCCCAAGAAGGACGCCCGACGTGTGTGATTTTCCTTGCGCAAGCAGGGCCAGTTCAGCAAGGCCAACATGCTGACCATCCTCTTCGGTGCACAGGTGGCCCCATTGTCTTCTCGCCTGCTTGCAAGGCCTTCTCCTTCGGCCATTCATCCGTCGATGCCGTCGTCAACCGCTTCATGGCGGGGAACAGCGCAGAGCTTCAGGGCGCCACCGCTGACAGTGGGTTGCAGACGCTGCACTGGCAGCACGGGGAGATGTGCACAGAGCTGGCGTATAGGTGGAAGCAGAAGAAGCGTGCAGACGAGGTCCTGGCCGCGGTGCGCGCCGGCGGGGACCAGACTGCCGCTGGGCTCGACCATGACATGCACGACATGGGGTATGAGGACATGGCGGCCTTAGTCGCCGCACTCATGCAGGTGAAGGCTGCTGTCTCCGTACGCGCCAACCAGGTTCTCGTGGAGGCCTACCACATTGATATCTGTAGTAAGCTCCTGGTGCCCCCGCCTCCACCGATGCCGGTCCAACTCTTCGGTGGCACCACCTGTGAGTTTGATGCCTCCAACGCCAGGCTTCACCCCCAGGAGTGGACATGCACCAGATGCTTATGGCGATGCCTCCTCCTCCCGGTTTGGCCGCCGAGGTGGAGATGCAACTGGGGCTAATGGCCACGTCGCCGCCTGAGTTCCCGACAGTGATGGAGATGTAGCTTATGCTCATGAAGATGGCGCCGCTGCAGGAGTTTGTCGCCGGTATGCAGGGGCTCGGGCCGAACGCTAGCTTCCCCTACCAAGGGGAGAAAGGCAAATCCGCACAGAATCAAAATCTATGTTCGCACAAAGTCTAATAGTTTCTTGTCACTGTTATAGTGGTATTATAAATAAATCGTGCCAGGTCGATGTAAGACCCATCTACCTGGGTTCTCCATTTATCATAGTATTTATCATATTATTAATTAAACTATTATATGTAAATGGGGCCCGAGCCATTTTTGTCTGAGTTGCAAGTCCACCATTGACACACAACTGGGCCCGAACGCTGTTTGTCCTTGTTGGAAGTCCACGCTCGACATACAACTACATGCAGATTGCAATTAGTGGTAGGAGCAGGGTTGTCGGCAAGTTTCATTTCCACATTTATAAAATATTCATGGTATTTTTTCATTTTTAATTTTTATAAAAAGTCATGATCATTTTCCAAAATTATGAAATTTTAGAATAATCATTTTAGTTCATGTTTCAGTTAAAAAAATAATCATGATATTTTTCCAAATTTGTGGACATTTTTTAATTTCATGAATATATTTTTAAAATTTTCCGTGTTTCCACTCAGTTTGTTTCTTTTTAATTTTTTGTTTCTGAATTTTATTTATTAGTTCTTTTCTTTCGATTATCACTTTTTTAATTGTTTACTTAAAAATATTCATAGTGTATTTTGTAAAAATGTTCACCATGTTTTAAAATGTACATCACATATTTTTTAGAATTGTTGAAAGCACTTCAGAAGATGTTCACCGTGTTTGAACATGTAGTCACCGTCTTATATGGAATGTTTTTTGCTTTTTTGAGAACAGTTCACGATGTTTTACTAGTTTTTCATCATGTGTTTAAAAAATGGTCACCCCATCAGTGACTCGGCGCAGCTTAGCAGTGCATAAAATTGATTTTACTCTCGTCCTGTTTGTGCATGCTTTCACCAACAAGGGGTCTCCACTTTGAACCATAGCTCTCGCGGCATAAAATTTTTGGCGGATTTTTCTGTCATGGACGACAAACAAAAATACAATGTGAAAACAGAAAAACAAATAAACAATAAAACTCCGGCGCTTTTCTTTTATGTGCTGATTTCATGTTACATGACATCTAGTTGTGAAAAAAACAAACACCAAAGATTTTGCACATAGATCGTCGTATATAAGTATTGGGAGATTTCATTAAATGCCAGCAGCCAGCGACAGGACAATACATATTTGGCCATTAATTATCGACAATAAAGAAACGACATAAAACTAGATGAGAACAGATTAACAAGCTATCGTCCGGGCTTGAATCTCATCTTCTCAGTACGGGAACAGGAAGCCGGCGTTCGTCTCCAGCCCGGCAGGGATCTCCGGTGACGGAGGCATCACCATAAGTAACTGTTTTACCGCCATCCCCATCTTGTCGTCGAACCCTGGCGGCCGAGGAATCGCCATCTCCATCTCCTCCATATCCATCGCCGTTGCGAACCCCGGCAGCGGAGGCATCTACTAGATATCCATCCGGCAGCTCCATCACCATTTGCTACTGCATATTCATCCCGGAGGCGAACCACTGAGGCGGAGGCAACATCGCCATCACCAAGTGCTGCTGCTGCTACTGAACTCAAAGAACTGCCACCGAAGAGCTGTGGCGGCAGCGAATGGGCCACCTCAGCTTTGTGGCTCACGTTGACGTGCATAGCCTCGAGGAGAACCTTGGCGCGTTCGGAGACGACGTCCTTCACCTTCATTGGGTGGACCCAAGCCGCTATCTGGTCCCCCGCATCGTGCTCCTTCGCCATGACCTCCTACTTGCGCTCCGTTCGCTTCTTCACCTCGACCAGCTCGGTGCGCAGCTGGTCGAACTCCTGGTGCAACTTCTTATCTTCGCCGGCAGCGCCCTCCTCCCCCACGCCAACCCCCACCCTCCCCGGCAAGGAAGCGTTCCACGACGCAGTTGATGGATTGATGGCCGAAGGAAAAGGCTTTGCCGCCGGGCGAGAAGGTGAGGGCGGCCACCTGGCGCCGTTAAGGACCGCCAGATCGATGGCCTTGCCGAAGATCCCCATGTGCCCCGTTCTTGGAGAAACTATTGCTCGGGCGCATCCCGGGTTTTTTGTTGAAAACATAGCAGGGCAGCGGACCATGGCAGCAACCGGAGCAGTAGCAGCCGGGGTCGGATCTGATGGCGGGCGGGGTTCGAGGAGTTTGGTCCGGGAATGAGCAAGCAACCACCGGAGCGGAAGCTGCTCGTCCCATGGAGACCAATGCACAAAGTTGAGAAGGCGGCGCCGCTGAAGCTCCAGGGCATGGAGGCGCGCTCCAGGGCGGTGGTAGTTCGCGGGTGGACTTCCGGCGTGGGGAGGGAGGGGAGGGGGGAAGGGCAGAGCGAGATTATACCGGCGGAGGGGAGCAGAGATATGGCGGAGGCAACGGACGATCTAGAATTCCGGGAGACGAATGGGCAGAGCATTTTCTCCTTTGGTGTCTTGGCTGCCAATGGGCCCCAAAATGGGAGGCACACATGACACGTTCGTCCCTCAGAGCCCATGCCCCATGGGTGTGCTTTGGACCTCAAAAAACTGGCCAAAAATTTAAACCCTGCGTGAGCTGCCAAGCCTCTCTGCTTGCCCTTCGGTGACCTTCCGCATTTCACGCTCGCCTTCATCCCGGTACCTGAGCCGTCGTCGGACCTCATGTCCAAAAAATATCAGGAACCCCTCGTCCAGTTATACACTAAAACAAAATTGTATATAAGTAATCGTTTGCACGTGGTTGAATCGATGAGGACGTGACAACAAAATGTCCATGTACATATTGTTTCCCGCGGAAAAGCTAGCGTTCCAAACAATGTGCGTATTCTGGAGATAATTTGTCTTTTTCCCGCGAACACATTTGATACAACACATGAAATTTATATACGCACCTCCAATCACCCTCAAAAAAATATCAGGAACCCCGCTTCGCCTGCCAAGCGAAACGGGAGCGATCTAGATCGCAACGCTGCATTCTCTCGTCCCTCCTACTCATCTCACCGCATGATTAATTTTTTTATCACACATGCTGAATTGTTTTCGAATAAGAAAAATACATTTTTCAATTTGGGGTGCCCATTTCATAAATATGTCACGGAGATTTATACATAAAACTTTTTAAAATTTGAAGAGTTTTTCATTTAAAAAATGTTATTAACATTTAGTTCTTTCAAATCTATTAAATTCCAGCAACTGTTTTGTAAATACTTATTGAAGAGCACATGCAAGCTCTTGGGTAATCAGATATGTTGGGCATCCTCCTTGACGATCTGGCAGATGGTCGTCTTCTTCCGAACACAACCAACCCCTGATTAGGGGCCACCATTTCTTGCTCGGTGACTGGCATAGAGAAAGAAAGGAAGAATAGAGAAGGTCAATGCAGATGAGTGCGTTACTACATCTCGAGGACAGGTTAGAGAAGGTCAATGCAGATGAGTGCGTTACTACATCTCGAGGTAGGGGGTGGGTTTATAGCAAGTGATAGGAGAGGAATCACTAAGATGAGCTATCTACATTAAAAATCCTGATTGGCGGTGAGGTTTGTTGTACTTTCTGCCCAATTGTGAGTTCCCGGCAGAAAAGTGTAACTCAGTAGTTTAAAAAAAAAATTGATGAAAATTACAAGAATTTCTGAAATGTAAATTGTAGTTCGGATAAGTATGAACGATAGGATGAGCACATCTCGTAATTAAGTAGATGTGATGAAAACTCTAGTAAGTTTGAAACTAGTTAGTGAACCAGATGAGATTTGATTCTGTATATGTGTATTTTTTCGGGGAACATAGAGAGATTTAGTCGACTAAATGCACTCTCTAGACCATCATGTAAGAGACTACTGACCATGAAGTTGGATGGTTCGGCTAGCCAACTCCCAGTTAAAATAGATGTGCAGACATTCTTGGCACAAAGATGAGATGGAGTGCCGAAGCACAAACTACATATTGAATCAAAAGTAGTAATATGAGGACCTAGCTCGCTTATTTCTGTGATGATAGGAGCCACAACAGAACGATTGTTGTGGCAAGTATTCCAAAGATGAACAAACAACAACTGATGTTCGCAAAGATGATGCACTCTCAAACAGATATTGTTTGAAAAAATAAGTTTAGCAGTAACTCCAAAGAGCAGTTTGCTCCAGGCTCCCATAAACCTAGTTAAATATCAAACAACAACTCCATCTCCTTCAATGCAATTGTTAAAGCTTATAGCTATATCCATGTTTATCTTAATGATATCGTCTTGTCGAGACCGCAATCCATGGCCTGACAAAACATACCATTTCTTACGAGGGATGTACAAAGTGACAGTGCTTCTTTTGTGAGTTTGGTTGAGTTCACCGGATCAAGCCGATCTTTCTCAAGCCTGTGCCTCTCTATTCCAGTAGTGCCAAATAGACTACACACTGGTAATAATTTTTTATTGCTGGTTATTCTTGTACAATTAGTTAGACAGGATATAACGGGCCAATGTATTTGGATGGAGCCAAGGTAGTCGAACATGGAACCATGACCTAGCCTAATCCCAAAAACGTTGGGCATGTGAGCAATGGATTGAAGAGTTCTCGAGATCCTTCTCCATTCCTTGACAAATCTTGTATGTGCTATTGTTTCTAATTACAAGTTGTTTGATATGCCTCATCTAGTATAATGCCTCTGATCACTCGCCACCAAACACACCCTGATGCAAGTTATGACATCTAGCTTCCAAATGGCAAACAACATCTATTGTTGATTTTCTCTTGTCCCCACAACAATGTGTTTGCTCTATTTTAACAATGTGTTTACTCTATTTAGCAATGTGTTTACTTTATTTTCGTAAGCCCATACTATGAAATCGTCACTGGCACAATATCACCCAGGAATATGCAGTACGGCTTCGACATCAGGGCGAAATGAAATTTCTTTAACTCTTCAAAAGGAGTTCCCATCTCTACAAGAAAATTTAGATACTGTGATGAAAATCCTCGTGACGGTGGTTGACAACGTCAGGAAAATATCATGTAATAACTCAGTGACGGTTAATGTCACTAAATTTCCCGAGCCGCTGAGTGCTAGCTTGTGCCAATTTCTATGATGTTTTGATAATCTCCGTCATGAACCTACTACACCGATTATTACAAATGTGTGACACTCATTTTTTTCATCATGTAACCACTAGCAGTGGGACCCGAGATAGCTACATCACAAGTTACTGAGCAGTTGGCGCCACTATATTTTTATGGGACCCATGTGTCAATGCTGATTGTTAAACAGGCTGTAGGTTTTTCATAGGTCATGGAGAGGTGGAATTATTTGTTCAATCTAACATTTTTGCAGGATTTGTTCAATCTAACATTTTTTTGTGGGATTTGTTCAATCGAACATATAAAAGTAATGCCCAAAAAAAAGCTTATTTGAGGTGCTCGTGATGAATAAGGTGCTGAAATTCCAGGCGCACCCAGGTGGGTTGTCCCCACCAGGTGGCCCCGCAGACCCTGAAACTAACGCTATAAAATCACATATTTCCAGGAAAAAATCAGGGAGAAAGAATTATCGCATTCTACGAGACGGAGCCGCCGTCACCTCCTGTTCTTCATTGGGAGGCCAGATCTGGAGTCCGTTTGGGGCTCTGGAGAGGGGGATCTTCGATCTTCGTCATCACCAACCCTTCTCCATCGCCAATTCCATGATGCTCCCCACCAGGAGTGAGTAATTCCTTCGTAGGCTTGCTGGTCGGTGAGGAGTTGGATGAGATTCATCATGTCATCTAGTTAGTTTTGTTAGGGCTTGATCCCTAGTATCCACTATGTTCTGAGATTGATGCTGTTATGTCTTTGCCATGCTTAATGCTTGTCACTTTGGGCCCGGGTGCCATGATTTCAGATCTGAACCGTTTATGTTATCACCATCATATCCATGTTCTAGATCCGATCTTGCAAGTTATAGTCACCTACTACGTGTTATGATCCGGCAACCCCGGAGTGACAATAGTCGGCACCACTCCCGGTGATGACCGTAGTTTGAGGAGTTCATGTATTCACCGTGTGTTAATGCTTTGTTCCGGTTCTCTATTAAAAGGAGGCCTTAATATCCCTTAGTTTCCAATTGGACCCCGCTGCCATGGGAGGGTAGGACAAAAGATGTCATGCAAGTTCTTTCCATAAGCACGTATGACTATTTACGAAGTACATGCCTACATTATATTTATGAACTGGAGCTAGTGCCGTATCGCCCTAGGTTATCCAACGAATCATCGATCCAATGCCTGCGAATTTCTCTTATATTGTTCTTGCTAAGTCACTACTGCTATCGTTATTGTTGCACTTGCTACAAAACTACTGCTATCACTGTTACAGTTACCATTGCTGCTGCTACTATTATCAAAACTATCATATTACTTTGCTACTGATCACTTTGTTGCAGATAATTAATCTCCATGTGTGGTTGAATTGACAACTCAGCTGCTAATACTTGCAAATATTCTTTGGCTCCCCTTGTGTCGAATCTATAAATTTGGGTTGAATACTCTACCCTCAAAAACTGTTGCGATCCCCTATACTTGTGGGTTATCACCCTGCGCCGGGCTACCTGGGTAGTATGACCAGTCATTTAAGGCCATGTTGGTGGAGTGCGCTGCAAGGCTAGCTCTGCTAGATGGCCAACCACACTTACATGTTGCCATACATAACATTCACGAATCACATAGGTTGGTCATACGGGCCACTATTATTCGATAATTTCTTTTGATAATATATGAATATTTGAAAACTTAGTACTAACATTTTTAAAAGGACGATTAAATCTTTTAGCACACATGCTGAACAATCTTCAAATATGCAAAACACATTTTTTTAAATATCGGTGCCCATTTTGGAAATGTGGGATGAACATTTATACACACAAACTTAAATATTTGTCTAATTTTCCCTAACTATTTTTACTTTTTAAAAATGTTATTAACATATAATTTCTTCCAAATTTATTAAATTGCAGCTCTCATTTGGAAATCCTTGTCGAAGAGCCCCCGTGAGTGCTTTGAGAATTAGATATGTCTGGCACAGTCCGAGGAAGAAGAAAGAAGGAAGAAGGCGTGCCCACACGACGCTGCGCTCCCCACTCGTCCACGCGCATGCACGATCCGCATTCTCCGGCCCACGCCCACGACGCACTCTGTCGCATTCTACGCGGCCGGGCTGCAACTGATCACCACGGGCACCCCCGCCACTGTCGCCAACAAACTACCCCTACTAGGGGTGGACTCCGACGGGAGCCCAACTCACGCACAACCCCGATACAAACACTCGTGCACAGACACACGCACACTGGTCATACACAACCCATAAACAAGTCGGACACACACCAGACTATGCGTAGACACACGCTAGATACTGGCCATGCATACCCTGGACACGCAGATAATTTTGCCACCAACTCGACTTGGGGGCGCTCATGCCGGTCGCGACCGTGCCGGACTCGATCTGACATACATACGCCGGTCTCCGTCCGCTTCTTCACCTCCACGAACTCCATGTGCAACTCGTCGAACTCCTGGTGCAGCTTCTCCAGCTTCTGATCTTCGCCGGCAGCGCCCTCCTCCCTCGCGCCAACACCCGCACCCTCCCCCACCAGGAGGCATTCCACGACGGTGTCGACGGAGGGGTGGCCGAAGGAGAAGGAGTTGCCACCGGGCGAGAAGGCGAGGGTGGCGACCTGTGCGCCAGTGAAGACCTCCATATCGCAGGCCTTGTTGAAGAACCCCATGCGGCCCTTGGAGAAGCAGACGTGTCGGGCATCCTCCTGCATGATCCGGTGGATGACTGTCTTCTTCATGCCTCTGCCACCCCTCCGGTTGGGCGCCGCCATTACTCGCTCGCTCTGTGGGTATTCTCAGAGAAAGGGAAAGAGAGGAGTGCGTGTGCCTACGTCTCGGTGTCAAAGGATAACTGCGCATCAAAGGATAACTACGTACTTGGTATTATTGAGAAATGCTAGACTGACGGACAGTTTCCTATGGAATTTTTGTCACGGACTCATGTGCGTAGTTGTGGTTTGAGAAGCTTAGGGAAGAGAGGTCCCACCAGCTGAAAACACGGGTATTGGTTGGTCAGAGAGGAGTCCGTAGAACCATTCCGTATCAGATTTCCATAAGTGTAGGATTTGCGCGTATTATTTACACCTCTTGCCGAAACAAATTGCTTTTGCTACTCTATCCAGCAACAACGACGTGCTGCCGTTCTTGGAGAAACCGTTGCTCGTGCGCACCCCAGATTTTTGTTGAAAGGAGCAGGGCTGTGGAATGGGGCAGCAGCCGGAGCCGGATCTAGACGGCGGGTGGGGTTCGAGGAGTTTGGCCCAGAACTGAGCAAGCAACCACCTGAGTGGATGCTACTCGTCCCTCGGAGACCAATTGCCAAAATTGAGAAGGCGGCGCCACTGAAGCTCCAGGGCATGGAGGGGGGAGGCACGCGCCAGGGCGGCAGCAGCTCACGGGTGGACTTCCGGCGTGTGGAGGGAGGGTGTCGGTGTACAAAAGTAGGGGCTCTTTTTTTGACCCCTTTACTTGTGCACGAGCAGTCAGAGCCACGCGCGGCGGCCACACCTAGCAGGGCAGAGGAGGAAAGCCGGAGAGAAGCCGAAGCGCAAGACAACCGGGGAAACGCCAAGACCAGAAACGCGGGAGAGCAAAGGGGCGAGGTGGACTCCCCCGGCAAGACTCTTGCCGGGGCGGCCTCCGCGGCCCCGGCAAGACCCTTGCCAGGGAAACTTGCCCGATGCCAACAGAGCAGGCCACCCTTGAGCCCGTGGGTTCCAACACCAGCCAACCAACTACATTGGAACCAGGGCTCGGGAGGCACCTCTGTGGTGGCATGCAGAACTTCGTCAAGATCATGAACACACAAGATCAGATGAGGACTAGAAGATGGCGACCTTTGGCGGGATCCTAGCCGAGGAGATCCACAAGACCCCCGGCAAGCGCCTTGCCGGGGACGACTGCGACGCCACGGCAAGATCCTTGCTGGGCCCCCGGCAAGACCCTTGCCGAGGGCATCAGCGGGGCCACTGCCAGACCCGCACCAGCCAAGACTCCACCGCCGTTCGCATGCAGCTGCCAGCCCAACCAGCTGGGCAGGCACCTGCGTGGCAACATGCGGCTTCCAGACCAACTCAGCAAGCACCTGCGTGGTGGCATGCAGATCTTCGTGAAGACCCTGCCACCGCGGCACCTTAGCAGCCTGCTTGCCTACATGGCGCCACACGCATCGCTGGCCTGGGCACGTGTCGAAGCAAGGCGGAGCGGCGACGGACGGGACGGGCCTCGCTCCCATTCCCGATCTATACCTACTAATAAAAGAAATAGGTATTCTTAGTCCGGCATTGCTATTTTATAGAAAACCCCCAGATTTTTCTCACATTAAACACGCAGTAGATATCAAATGTTCTTTAAAATACTCATAATTTCTAAACCGTAACTTCAAATTTAACATGTTATATATTAATTTTGATTAGAAAAATATGTAGAATCTGAATATGATGTTATTTTACCGGTTAACAATCTGAAGAAAAATACTATCTAAGGACCCAATACCTATGACATGTATGGCAAAAAATAATGATGAAATATGGACGCAATTACCTGCGTCCATAGGAGACCATACAAAAATGTTCTTTTTAAGACAAAAAAATATCTCTTTATGCTTAAAAAATCATGTATCTTTTAACAACTCTTCATGTATTTAATAAATATGCATGTGAAAAAAAGTGTTCAAGAGTTACCCTAAGTTGGTGATGCTTAAACTGAAAATTGCCCTTGATGCGCGCATGTCTCCGTAGTGTGCTAATCTGTCATCGTCTATTTTTGTCGTTTTCCTTTACCGCCCCGTAACAATACCCCATTTCATACATGACATGAATAAATCTGATCACTTCCCCATTTCTTTGTACCGATTAAATCTATATGCAAGCTGTGTTGGAATAGAATATATGTGGTATCTTGAACTGCGCTTTTGTAGGCTAAGACCATCTTTGTTTGGGCCGTAACTACAAATTCTCAGATTATAGACATTTTTTGAAAATTAAGAGCGTGTGGTATTTTTTCTCCGGTTGCAACGCACGGGCCTTTTTGCTAGTAAAGCTAATGGACACCTAAGTACCGCATTTAATGCGCTTTGTCCCGTAATGCTGGGCGATAAGCTCACGCACTGAACCCCTTTCCACCTCCTGTGTGCCACTGTGGCAACCCCTTTTCGACTATAAAAGGAGGCCCGAGGCATACTGGAGAGGGATTCGGCTCTTTGGAACTACGCAGCCACCGTAGCTAGTTCGAAAGCTCAAGAACACTGAATACATCCACCAAAGCAGGACTAGGGTATTACGCATCCTCGCGGCCCGAACCTGGGTAAACGATCTTTGTGCTGGCTCCTGGACCTGCTCTTCTCACAACCCCGCGCCTGCCGACCGTAGAAGGGATTCCAGTGATCCCATAGGTGTCATTCCCACCGACATCTTTGGCGCGCCAGGTAGGGGGGAGGGACCAAGAAGCTTACTCCTCCTCCTCCTCTGCTGCCTTCCTCTTCCTCCTTGGGCTGAGGGACCCGAAGTCAAAGGTGACCTCCGCGTCAACGTCTGCCGGAGGAGGGGAAGGAGGTGGTGTCTGAGCGCGCTTAGACGAAGAAGAGGCAGATGCTTTCTTCTTCACCGCCGCGGCCCTCGTTTGGCGCGCGGACGTCTCCTGGGCATGCCGAGGTTGGACGGCCCTGCCAGGCCGAACCGGCTCGCCAGAGCTAGCCCGCCGCAGGACTCGCCCTCTCCCCGTGGCTAGAGGGTCGATGGCATCGGCCTCCTCCTCCGACGACGACGATGACTGTCGGGTGCGTCCTCAATGAGAGGAGCCCCGGTGCCGGCGCTGGTGGCCTCTCCAGTGGATTCCGCCCACTGGGCGAGCTCCTTTCCCTCCGCCTCCGCCGCGCCCTTGTCCTCCATGCCGCCGGCGCTCCCGGCCTCCCTGGCGAGCTCCGCCTCCGCCGCCCTAGCGGCGATGTAATACCAATGCCACTAATTCATTTCTTCTTAGGAATATCCCTTTTGTTTAAATTCCCCCATTATATGCTTATTCTTGCATAGTGACCGTAAGTTTTGTGCCACCAATTCATTCCTTCTTATGAATATTCTTTTCACTTTATTTTTTTACCTTTTCTCTCTCCTTAATAGGTAATACCAATGCCACTAAATCATTACTTCATAGATCACATCTTTTAGCAAAAATTCCAGTACTATATGCTTATGATTGCATATGATAAAAATGTGCAATATCTGTGTAAATTTTGTGCATTTTTGCATTTCTTGTTTTTTAGTTCGTTTCTTCTTGAAGTGCTATTTTTCTATTTTCTTTGATTTTTGTTTTTTTTTCTGTTTAGCAAGTGTTGCATGCATGTACTTGGAGTACTATATGCATGTATCATGAAAGACTCATCGTGGTGGACACATCCATGCCTGACGTGGGATGTAACAAACATGCACTGCATTCCACATTCTGACAGGAGGTGGTGGCATAGCTGCGGCTAGTGCCAAAGGCATGAACCGTTCATAGTCGTGGCAGAGATTAATCAGAAATAATTATGTATAATACATATATTTAAGAGTTTATTAAAATATTATGTGTTTGAAAAGTTCAACCTAAATCAAAAACTAACTGATTAGTTTCAAGAACGAAGATGACCATAGCGAGGGTGCTTATTTCATCCGCTGCAATAAAATTTGCTTCAAAATGAATATCAATTTTAATTCTGCATTAAAATTTATTATGTGACTTTTTTTGTAAATCCACCTACATTATGTAATTCTTTTCTTTAAATCAACTTCCGTCACGTAGTTGCACTTCTTTTTCAGCGATTTCTGCATACTAGTCTAGTCGCCATGTCCTAGTGTCCTTGTTGTCTGGTGTGAATCACCAGTCATATTCACGCTCTCTGCTTGTTGAAAAAATTATGACTTCACATTGGTTTCGACGTCCGGGATTTTGAAACCAGTGTTTGCTAGTTTTCTGAGAACTTCTGTTGGAAAAATGTTGATCGCTACTTGGCCAGTTTGATTGTGCATTCATGCTTTAGTTCATCTATTAAGTCATGATAAAACTCCCCAAACCACCGACCAACGTATGAGTCCCACCAGTAGGCAATAATCAGGCCTAGCACACATTGAATCTTACGGTTTAAAGTTCTGCATGTACTTGTAGTATAGTAGTATACATACTTGTCCAGATATGGTGTTAGCACCACGCCTGACCGTGGCCGGCCCGGGCCCCTTTCTCATCATCACAAAAAGAAAGTGATCAACCCAAATGTATTTTCAGTCGATGAACATCTAGCCAGTGCTATTTATTAATAAGCGAACCAACAAAAGATTGCAAGACCTTAACAAAAAATCATGAACTTTAGAGTAAAAAATGTCAGATCTTAACAACTAAAAATCATTAACCTGA
This sequence comes from Triticum aestivum, assembly GCF_018294505.1. Classification (NCBI taxonomy): domain Eukaryota; kingdom Viridiplantae; phylum Streptophyta; class Magnoliopsida; order Poales; family Poaceae; genus Triticum; species Triticum aestivum. The sequence goes on along the minus strand of NC_057802.1, from coordinate 616,131,193 downwards.
GCATTGGGATATTCTGAAAGAAGAGGTGATCTACACTAGTAGAAAAAGGACCTAATGCGAGACACATTAGTCCCGGTTTGATTTTGGCCCGATACTAAGGGTACCATTAGTGCCGGTTCGAACGGCTATGCATTAATGCCGGTTCGTGTTGAACCTTTAGTACTATAGGGGTGGTGGAAGGCTGGCGTCAGGCCGGGGCCCCACGATCACCTTTAGTACTGGTTCGTGGCACAAACTGGTACTAAAGGGCTAACCTTTAGTACCGGTTCGTGCCATGAACCGGGACTAAAGGGGTCTGACCTATAGTCCCGGTTGGAGACACAAACCGGGAATATAGGGCTATTTTCAAACTCTACCCCCCCCCCCCTTTATCGCCATTTCAGTTTTGAAAATATCAAAAGAAAAAATGATAAAAACTTCAAAAAATAAAATCCTTCGAGAGGTAGTTATATTACTACGTCTACTAGTTAGGAAAATTTGAAAACTTCAATTTGGACATGTTTTGCAAAAAGTGTAGGGAAAATGTAAAACGGCTATAACTTTTGCATACGATGTTTGCAATTGTTTAGAATCCTCAAATTCCAAAAGGAAAAAAAGATATGCTCAAATTTCAGTTTTTTGGTTAAATCTGGTCAAACTACTTATTCAAGAAGTATTAATGTTACTACATAATTATTCAAGAATATTAGTGTTACTAAATAATGATTTCAATTTTTGAATTTTGGTCAAATCTGGTCAAACTATGGTCAAACTGTGGTCAAACTTATTCAAAAAATATTAGTGTTACTAAATAATTACTGTTTTTTAGAATAATAGTTTCAAACTCAAACGGTGAAACGTGTGACCTAATGCTCAAGCTAAACTGCTGAGGGTTAATAGGATTGTCAGCTTACATTTGTCATGAAAACAACAAGTGCAGACTTGGAAAGTAGAGGGAATAGAACTCTGAAGTTAAGCGTGCTTAGGCTGGGGGAGTAAGAGGATGGGTGACCGGCCGGGAAGTTAGACGATTTGGAATGAGTGGTCCACACTTGAGTAGTTAAGAGGGGTGATTAGAGACTAAATCGTCAAATAATTCAGAAAATTGAAAATAAAAAAAAATTCAATTTTTTTTCCAAAATTTTAATAAAAAACCTTTAGTACCGGTTGGTAACACCAACCGGTACTAAAGGTCCCCCATACCACAGCGCGAGCTCACGTCACATGGTGGACCTTTAGTGGCGGTTCGTGCTGAACCGGTACTAAAGGGGGGGGCTTTAGTCTCCACTCTTTAGTGCCGGTTGCAGAACCGGCACTAAAGGCCCTTACGAACCGGTGATAAAGCTTCGTTTTCTACTAGTGCTAGGCGGTAAGAGAGTTTTCTAAAACTGGGAGTCATATCGGAGGGCGTGAATAATACGGTCATATTATCAGAAGAAGGAAAACCCAAGCTGCCTTAAGGACAATAGACCTACTTATGTAACATACTTTACAAAATTGCCTCAAAATGTGTGGTAAACAGGATGTGACCACTACACCAGGACCAAACTCAAAGCACGTTCATACTAGGGGGAATGATCATAGATAATGCTTTGATTGCCTCACAATATATACAACATATTCAGAAAAGCTCAGATGCAAAAGGTATGTTTTGCGCTTATAAATTAGACCTCGCAAAAGCTTATGAGAGAGTCGACTGGAAATATCTTGATGGGGCAATGAGAGGGTTAGTCTACGCTGATAAATGGACGCAATAGATCATGAGGTGTGTCAAGTTTGTGAAATATTTGGTCCATTTCAGTGGGAACCTGCTGCGGAGTTTTTCCCCTGCAAGTGGTTTAAGAAAGGGTGATCCACTCTCGCCACATCTCTTTATTTTTGTAGCATATGTTCTTTGACGCCTAGTTGAAGTGGATGAAATAGAAGAGCTAAATTTTTTCCCGTCAAACCCTGGTATTTCACACTTGTTATTTTTGCAGACGATAGCTTATTATTTTTTAAAAGCAAACAACGATCAGGCAAGCAAGGCGAAGCACATTCTGAGCAATTATGAGATAGCCATGGGCTAGGTGATCAGTACATGCAAATGTTCTATACTTCGACGAAACAAAGAATATCAAGAGGATGTTCAGGAGGTAATAAATATTCTATATGTGGTGATAGTTAGTTTTGATGATAAGTATTTGGACTTGATAGTTCTAGAAGGGAGCATGGTTAAGGGTAAATTCAAGTCAACCTACAACAAAGAAATGAAAATAATGAATGCTTGGTGCCAAGAAGACACTAATTAAATCTTTGGTGCAAGTGATACCCAACTTTGCAATGAGTGTTTTTTAGATTTTAGCAAGCCTTTGCGAGGAGCTGATGCACATGCCAACATCTTTCTGGTGGGGAGATCATAATGACCGCCAACATATTCATTGATTGAGCTGGGAGAAACTCACAAGACGCACAACATCAAGGAGGTATGGGTCTCAAGGAAATTAATTTTTTTTACCAGTGTCTCCTTGCTAGGAAAGCTTGGCTAGTAGTTACATATCCGTTCAATTTATTTGCAGAAGTACTTAAGGCAAAATACTACCATGGGGCTGATCTACTTGACACGGCATTTATTCGTAGTGCCTACCGAGTTGGCAGGGCATCATGCATTGGTTCGAACTTCTTAAGAAAGAAAAAGCGTTCGTTTCTGGAGAGACAATTGGATTCTGAGGAGAAATATTAAAATTCATAAAAATCTGACAATCTTGCGAGTCCGTTTGGTAGTGGATCTCATAGACCAAGAAAAACATGCTTGGAAGCAGGAAAGAACAACACACAATTTTACACATCAAGATGCGACTGATATTTTTTGTATTCGACTCCCAAGCTATGAGCGGGATGATTGTATTGCTTGGCAGCCGAAAAAATGGAATCGTCACTGTTCATAGTGCGTACAAGCTAGCCGTTGATGAAAAGAAATACGAAATGATTGGATCAAGCCATAACATCTCAACGGATCGTAGTATTTGGAATACCATATGGAAAAAATGTCCACCCAAAGGTACGCATTTTTACATGAAAACTAGCAACTGATTCACATGCGGTTCAAACTAATAGATTTGACATATCCGCGGTCTTACCCCTATTTGCAATTGTTTGTGGAGCTGACGACGAAACAGTTGCTCACCGATGTACATTTGCGATGACCCTGTGGCATGAGTTGAAGGAAGTGTGGATCCTCCCTCCCGAGCATGAAATAACCTACACAGGAAGGGATTGGGTTCATAGGAGCAGTGACGGAGACGGGAGGGGGGGGGGGGGCGAGCAGGGGCCTGGCCCCCCCTACCGATCGACAATTCCTTCAGCAGCAACGAGTAATTAGCGCTGGATCAAGGGAATACACGAAGTTGGCCCCCCTTAACACAAACGATGGTGAAAACTGAGAATAAAATCTGAAAAAAGGCCCATAAGAAAGCCCATACATGGCCTCCTCTTCCTAGTACGGTACTGGCTTTATTTTACCCTAAAAAAGGTCAACCACGGCGTGACTAAGGCAAAACTTGAGGCGATTAGGTCCCATAAAAAAGCTTGAGGCGATTAGATCCCATAAAAAAGGTCAACATGCAGGACTATATTGCATGGAACTTCACCAAGAACGGGCAATTCTCCGTCAAGTCTGCATACCACTTCGGCATGAGCTTAAAGGACGTGAAAACCGGACAGCCGGGAACGTCGATGCCAAGCAAGGATCACAAAGCTTGGCTCGCTCTCTAGGACACTAATGCGGCGGGGAAGGCCAAAATTCATACTTGGCGTTTGCTGAAAAATGAGCTAGCTGTCGGCTCCGAACTGCACCGTCGAAGGATCAAACTGGGCGTGTTTTGCTGCGCTTGTGGACGGGAGGAAACCTCATACCATTGCTTCTGGGCGTGCCCCCATTCCGAGCTATTCTAGAAATATTTGTGTGAGGACAAGGGGGGAGCCTGTTGCAAGGCCGCCGGCGATGGACGGCTCACTGACCGGCCTGGTGGCATGGCTTAAGGCCTGGTTTGCTGAAGCGGGCGGGGCTGGACGTGAAACGATGGTCCAGGCTTTGTATGGAATTTGGTGCGCAAGAAATGATGCTAGAGATGGGAAAAGGATTCAAGATGCTCGAGAGCTGGCAGAGAAAGTTCACTGTTACATCCAGGAATGGTGTCTAGTTCACTACAAGGAGCCGCCGATCAAGGAGCCAAGGAAACCAGAAAGGTGGCTACCACCGGAGCCGGGGTGGACCAAGGCCAATGCAGATGGAGCGGCGGCTCGGACGGAAGACAAGGGGGGAGGCGGAGTGGTTCTCAGGGATCACCAGGGTGCTTTCAGGGGAGGAGCTGCAGTCTGCTTCCCAGGTGCCAGCAACCCCCAGCTCACGGAGATACTAGCTGCGAAAAGCACCGTGCAAATGGCGATTAACATGGACGTGCAACGACTCCACGTTGAGCTGGATAGTCAGGAGGTGGTGACAATGCTTCAAGATGAAGGACGAAACCTCTCGACGTTTGGCCCGGTCGTGGAGGAGATTAAGGAGCTATTGAGGACTCGTCAGGAGTTCAAGATCACATGGGTACGGCGCTCGGCAAATGGTGCGGCACATGGTCTAGCTAGAGAGGGGGTGTGCAATGATAGTACGGTTTATTTTTTTGATTTTCCTCCAGACTGCATTCTTCAAATTGTAGCGGACGAGGTCCCAAACTTCACTTAGTTTGAATAAAGTTGCAAGTTCCCCTAAAAAAAAGATTAGAGCTGGGGGTGGCCGCGGCCTAATCAGGCAACACCACACCGTGATTGGGAAATCCTGGAGACTCTTCCAGTATTCGGTCCAGCGCCAAGGTTTGCACTATGGAGTACTTCCCCTCACGACTCTCATCTTGTACGTGTTGAAATTATACATCGAATTTTAGTTATTTTGATGGCGAGGTCAAGGATTCTAATTCATTTTTAATTTCATTCTATTGCTTGATTTGTGAGGTGATCATGAAGAGCAAAGCGCAGACAAACATCACAAAGATTAATTTGATTTGATTTTTAAACATGAGGCTAATACGTGAGTTACCAATCCTAGTCCAATGGAATATGAATTGCTTCGAAACTACATGATGATATACATTCATAGGAAATTACAGTAGAAATTAGGTTATCTTCGAATGAAATTATTACTATTTTTTATCGTAGTGGCAATTGTAGGAAAAAAATTAAACTAGTAACAGTACAAATATATTTGTGTTTTAATTGCATTGAAACAACACATT
>NC_057802.1:616106386-616125644 GCF_018294505.1 Triticum aestivum | reverse complement strand
TCTTCGCAAAAGTTAAAGCAAAATTTTTGCATTTTGCTCGGCTATTACCAAATTACCTTATAAACCTCCACGTGATTGCAGACGAAAATTTCCAGATTGACCGTAAAGGAAAAAGCCCTATGATTAAGGTACCAAATTTGAAACTAATGATGATACGGAGGAAAAAAGGTTGGCACAAGCCTGAACTCAGATGGGCCTAGGACAATATAGATGGATGTTTCATGGAGGAGAGTAGCAGCAGTGGATCGTGAGACACTGTTCTTTGAGATTATTATGATGGGAGAACTATTTTATCTGCTTCGGATTATATTCAGCAATGCAGAGGACCAGATTGTGCAGAAGGTACTAGATGCCTACAAGGACTAAGAAAAGCGTTGGAGATGACCCATCTGCCTTCAGTGATTCAGATGGACAACACGATGGTAGAAGCACTCGATCTCTCCTCTGCTCATAGATCAAAAAAATGCAGTACTTGCAAGGGAACTTCAAGCCATCAAGCAGGCAAGGAAATAGAGAAGTTAAAATTTGCAAAGTAGAAAGAAGGGATAACAGTTTAGCCATAGTCTTGCCCAGTTTGGGCGTAGATAGTTGCATGGTGGTGTTATGCAAGGGACAATGGAAGCCTGCTTGTTGAGCGTGGCCTTGCGCGATTGTGAAAACATTTTTACCTCAGTTAATTAATACAACTCTCTATTTAATAAAAAACGCAAACTTCAGCATGAAAAAAGGAAGATCTGAACTACTATAAGTCATGAACTTGAGCATGATTTGTTTAAATAATAAATTTTTGAGATTTTGCTTTTTCATGAACAAATAACCAAATCTATCAAAGTTCCAAATGTATGGACAAAGTTTATTTGTTTCTTGGTAATAATCATGGCATGTGCGCATCATCCGATGTAATCGAAGAACAGAGTTCCTCACCTTCCCAATTGGGATGACGATTTAAAACAAAAGGAATAAGTAATATAGGCACACATAGCTTTCACATCATACAGAAGTGTTGAGCCCATTGTTTGTATTGCAAAACTAAATATTCTGGCAATTGATGCTATATAAAAAAATTGAGGAAAAGAACAAATCTAGAACATGTAAAATTAGATCGATAGAGCATGAGCGACGTTTTGGGGAGAGGAACAAAACGGATCTAGAACATGGAAAATCGAGAACCAAAATTCAAGAAACATCCATCCCTTTTTTAGAAACATGAAGAAGCCAAGCTTGTTGACCCCTCTCTCCTTGTCATAGGTTGTTGCATGTCGATCGTGCCATAGGAGTTTTAAATAATCTATATCTATATCTATATCTATACCTAATATTAAAAGACGGAGGCTTTCATAGTTCTCCATACATCACTCTTTTATATCCACCGTCACCATAAAGATTGACGGCTAAGACTTAAAGAGACATTGTTTCACTTTTTTTGTGGTTACATAGTAAAGATTGACCTGTCTGCACACGAACCACATTACGTTTTGGAAAAAACAAAACCATCATGGCCACGATGGGACTGTCCTGCAAGCAAACGAATATTATTTCCATCCAGACTCTCTGCGTGATTCCGTTCACCTCTATATGTATCCATATATAGAAGGAAGGATCTCATATCATGGCGGGGGAGACGATACATGCATGCCGAGGAGCAGCAGTGGCCATCGATGACATCCCGATTTTGGGTCTTGCGCTGAGGCGGCCGCAGATGTGGACAAGGACAACAACAACCGCAAGTTCCGGGCTGGATGATCAAGTCGGGTCTTGGCCGCGTCCTTAGCACCAGCGATCAGGGGAGTGTATCGAGAAGAAAAGGTAGCGACATGACCAAACCGCCGCGCTCTACAAAAAGATCGATCGATGACGACTACAAGATTTTCATGTAATCCAGGAGCACATCCGGAAACAATGGCTCACTTGGGACTACTTCCTGGCCTCTGAACAAGTATTAGGTAGTGCTTTAAGGTAAAGAAGCTAAGAAATTCATTGGAGAAGAACACCACGCGCAAATCGAGCCGTGGCTTTGATAATGTTCGGCAGTTGCCCGAAGAAAGGTGGAGCATCGAGGAGACACATGTGAAGAGTCCACGGCGGCGGCAGCTTCATCATGTTAGTTCCATCTCTCTGTAGATAGGCGCGTATGTATTTCCAGATGCATGAAAAGTTGAGATGGATCATGCAGGTTCAATGTACGTCCGTCCTCAACATGCATGATATCTTTTTTCTTATAAAACCTAATACGCCTGATCTTTGATTCTTTCTCAGCTGACTGTGTTTTCCAGACGTGCAGCATCCTTGGAGGGAGGATGTCGCTGTGGCTTGGTCGTGGCCGCCAGTTGCCGGGAAGTTCAGCGTCCAGCTGGTGGTTTGACGAACAGAGATGGGTACCGCAGCCTCCACGCCTCCAAGCTGTTCACAGCACGAGGTCGATGCCCGCCTTCTGGTGACATCCACTGCTCTGAACGAGGCTGCCGCCCTAATCCTTCGATCCCTACCCTAGCTCATCTCCCTCTGTAATACCCTGGTGAACATCTACACCATCGTCCGACTGAGCTGTGGCTTAATGGCCATAGTCGCTACCGGTGCCGGACGGCCACAACCCCAGAAACAACATCTGGTTGGCATATCAAATGTCTAGGAGAAGGAGCTGGTTTACAAGGCCTCCAATATTTGCTAATTGAGTAACAACTAGTGTATGTTCAGTGATCTTTTTTTTCAGCGTTGAATTGGCATTCTAGCATTGGAATCATAAACTCGAACACTTAAAGCTATGTTTCGTAACAAATTGTTATCCTTGTTCAATTTTTTTCAGTTTCCATTGTTATCTGTTCCTTTTTTATCTAAATTACTATTTCCTCGCACATTCGGTCTCAGTAAAAGATGCAAATATGAGCGTATGTGCATGAAAATATTACAGAAATTTATATGAATTACGACATGGTAAAAATGAATTACATCATGGTAACTAGAATCCAATGCACAGACGCAACAAGGATTGCTCTGAAAACAAAACTGAAGAATAGATAAGAATGCGAGGTTGGATGAAGGCCAATGAGGTCCATCCATTCCTAGGCGGCCGGATCCCACTGGCCTGGCCGATGCGCATGTAGGAGATATGCCCTAGAGGCAATAATAAATGATATTATTTATCTCTGAGTTCATAATTATGTTTATGTTCCATGCTATAACTGCAATGATTCTCGAGTCTGCAATATCCACGAGGCTCGGAGGAAGACTCATATGCACATGTGGAATAATAAACGGTAAGAAGTATTCCTAATCCGGCCTCTAAGACTAGCTCAAGTGTTGCATGATGGTTCTGTTTTCCTGATCATGGGCATGTCTATGCCACCAATTTTGAGGGCACAATGTTAAGAGAACATTTGTGTTGAATCGGCCCGGATTGATGTTATGCTAAGAGATTCATTCGTCACAAGTTAATGGTTTATAACACAGAGATAGTTAATGTTTGCATAATTCCTTAGACCATGAGAGTATCGAGTTTCTTCGTGCTTGCTTCATGAACTTTGGGGTTTGTTAAACGTCATCCGTAACTGGATGGCTATTACGGCGGCTTACGGGTTCATGGGAAAGTATGTTAAGTAACTTGATAGCTCGAGATTGGGATTTGCTCCTCCGACGATGGAGAGATATACTCGGGCCCTCTCGGTGTTACGGTGTCCATCATCGTCTGGCCAGACACTTTGTGATTTGATCACGGGGATGCCGGAACACGAAACGAGAAAAGAGAACAAAACCGGTAACGAGGTAACTAGCATAGTGGACAAGTTGTTGATCCACGGGAATGCCAACATGTCTCACCTCGGGTATTTGTAACATATCACGAAGAAACAGGAATAGCACACGGCAACTGGAGGTTCACTGGAATATTTATTCGTGTGGGTATAGGGGTCAATATGGGTGTCCACGGCTCCGATGTTGATTATTGATCGGAAGGGGTTCCGGGTCATGTCTATACTTCACCGAACCTATAGGGTCACACGCTTAAGGGTCATCTATCTGCTGAATACTAGACAGGGAGTCTGAGAGAAAATCACCGAAAAAGTTTCGGACACCGAAAAGTTTCGGACAGCGGAATCGTACCGCAGAGAGAGGTCACCGGATGAGTTTCGGTGAAACCGAAAAAGTTGTTTCGGGGTATGCCATTAAGTCAAAATGGTTTCGGCACATGCCTGATAATTCTTGGAGGGTGCCAGAATCATTCTGGAAACTTTTCGGAATTTTCAGAAATAAAAACCAAAAATGTTTCGGAGCTGCCGGTACCGCTTTGGCTGTTTTTCGCAGATGAAATTCACTAATCTGAAATTGTTTCAGAACGAATCCAAAATCATTTTAGTGGGTACTGGAATTATTCTAAGACCCACAGAAATATTTTCGGATTTAGTGGACGCGAAAAAATGTCTTCATGAATAGTGAAAACGCATTCTTGTTTGCTTTTCGCAGATGAAAATCACTAAACCGAAATTGTTTTGGAACGCGTTGAAAATTATTTTAGTGGGTACTAGAATGTTCTGAGCCCACATAAATATTTTCAGTTCGAACGGGCGCTGAAAAATGTCGTCATGAATAGTGAAAGTGCTTTTTGCTTGGCTTCTTGGAGAAGCCACCTTGAGGGCCTTTTTGGTATTTCCCCCCTTGGCTTCTTGGAGAAGCCACCCTTGGGCTTGGCCTATAAATAGGGGTGGAGGGGGCTGAGTAAAGGATCATCCCTTCTCACATACAAGTGCCATGCATGATCTGGCTTCTCTCTCCCTCCCAACGAAATAGTTTCGTAGAGCCGAAAGGCTGTCTGGATTCCGGTGGGAACTAGTTCTGGACGGCGAAGCCCTGCCGGATAGATGACACCGTATGTGTGCAACTCTGTAGGGAGATCGTAGTTTCGGTCTTAGTTCGTGAGTGCCACCGGAAGGGCTGTCCGTGCGACCGTCCGAGTTTAGAAGGTCCTCCCGAAGGGCTGTCCGAGTGACCGTTCGAGTTTCGAAGGTCCTCCCGAAGGGCTGTCCGCGACACCGTCCGGGGGGGGGGGGGCTGTTCCACCGCCTCTCGGAGGGCCGTTTGAGGAGCAGATGAGGGTATACATCCTCGCGGTTGGGAGGTTGTAAATCCTAGCTGCGGGGATCTGCACCGCCGATCGTCATCGACTCTACTTCCCGCTGCGCTACGAGTCGGTAACGAAAAAGATCAAACCTTGTATGCAGTCTCCATAGTGGTCCTGGGCTGGTGCGTAGGTCGGAAATTTTTTGTTTTCTGTTGCGTTACCCTACAGTGGCATCAAGAGCCGTGCTATGCATAGATGAAGGTTTCGATCTAGAATACATGGAGATGTATGGGTATTGCATAATATAATTAGGTAGTAGATGAGATCTATTGCTGAAAATTATTTATGCGGGTGACAGATGAAATCTGTTACCCGAGGTTCTTGTTGCTTCCCTAGAATTTGCGTTTGCTCAATCTCGAGACAGCATGGTGGAATTTGACAAAGTTCTGGCAATCCATGATCCTGATTGATCATGGAAGTGCTATCAGTTCTTTGGGTTCTGCCGTAGTCAAAAGAAAGATGAAATTCGCAGATGAAAGGGCATTGCAGATATGATCTGCACGGGGGTCATGCATATGACGAAGTTTATTATGGGGCTCGAGATTTAATTATCTCGTGTTTCGTACACCCCGAGATGTTAATCTAGCAACTTGAATAATCATACTTGATGATAAAACGTTGGTAGCTGCGGTTTAAGTCAAAACCTTAGAAGCCACGTAAAATAAAATTTTGCATAAACCGATTAGAGGCGTCTAACTTGGTTTTGCAGGATGTGCATGTGATGTGGTATAGCAAGTCTCATATTCAATTTTATTATGTATGAGATGACTATATGATGTAAGTAACATGACCTGCGTGTCATGATTCGGCATGATGGCTGGAGCCATATGATTGTCACTTTAATGACCTGCGTGTCAACCTTAAGTAATGCACTTATTTTATTAGCTATAGAGATAGCAATATTATCTGGTGCATCGACAAGGTGGTGGCAATCTTCGCGAAGGTGAACACCGACGCGAATGCCGAAGACGAAGAAATGAAAGACTTCTCCGTCAGAAAGGGACATACCATATCATGCTGTTATGAATTGCCTGAGATGTTTATCCCTTATGATGCACCCTTCTTGATTGCGCGGTAGTCGCTTTTTATTAGGGTGATCTCTCACTTAAAATATCAAAGTAGTTAGTGTTCACCCAAGTGTAGCACCGTCTGAAATTCGTATCTTTTCGGGGTGCGCCATGTACACATGAGCACGAACGAATCGAGAGGAATGAGGCGGGTGAGGTCAGACCTCGCAGCAAGATCACTTGGTTGTCTTTGACGTTCAGGCAGGAGAGTCCTGAGCTCGGAACACGCCCATCGAAAGATGAACAAGAAACACATAGAGATGTGATCGACAAGTTGGCCTACCGATTGAAATTCGTGTCATCAGTGATGAACCCGTCAATGGCATCGATAGAAATATGGATCTTGAATCACTCTAAATCAATTATGAGAGATATTGATTTGAGTGGGAGCGCACTGCTGAATTAGCATGTTTAATTCTCAGTGCAATTAATTTTGAACATTGTCTAAGTGTTTCTTGCAAAATAGTTGTAGAATAATGGCTCGCGTTTCCACCTTCCCTGTTAAAATTGAATAGCTGTTAAATATCTGGTTAAAACTTTACGATTGGTAACGTAATATGAGGATTGTCCTCAAAAGTGCCGAGAAGGACTTTATCCTATCGCATGCTTTCCGTATTCTCCCGCTAATGCTATGGATCATGTGACTCTCGTCCTTCGATCCAAAAGCTAGAATTCTGTTAGGGTCAAGTGGAATATGTTTGCTTCCATGAAACCCAAACTTCGAAAGTTGGGATAGTTATATGATATTCATGGAACTGAAAATTATTTTCAGATACAAACAAAGCAATGTTTGTTTGCAAGTATTAGTAAAAGTGTTTACTATGCATTTGACTGTTGGGAAAGGGATCCAGAAGAACGCCTGTCATATAATGAAAGGTGAATAAAACAACAACTTAAAGAGAAAGGAAGTGTCCAAAGGGTGTTAGTATGACTTACACGCCTAGGAAGTCCGGGGCTAACTCCACTCTTAAGTTGGGTGCTTCTTTTGCGAGTAGGAGAAATACTAAAAGTTAAACTGTTAGAAGTATAAAGGCAGAAAGAAAGATGACTGGAATATCCAGCTCATGTATGAATGTCATACAAGTTTTTGATGTATAGTAGGCTGGTCAAAGATATAGTTCTTGGGAATTATGGTTAAACATGTTAATCACTAATTCTTGGGTATTGTGAGTTAATCACAAAGATACCCGCTCGATTGCATTCTGTTACGAATCAATGTAAGAGCTACTATGGCCTAAAAAGACTAGACTGAAATGAGGTTAAGGTATACACAGGGAACATAGTAAATGTTACTATACCTTCCATCGGTGTATTGCCGTCTGTATTTATTTTCATAATTCGTTTAGAGTTTTACAAACTCTAGCCCATTGCATAAGGTATCTTGCAAGAAGGTTGTTCATAAGAGAACTTTTTATGTTTGATGTTATGAATAACACAAGGACCATAATTTCATTATGAATGAGATGTATGTTATGAATATTGATAATAATACAATACCTCTGGATTTACTTTCATAATTCATTTTAGAGTTTCATACACTCTAGCCCATTGCACAATGTTTGTTGCAAAAGAGTTGTTCATAAAAACAACAATTGTTGTTAAGTATTATGAATAACATGAAGTGCCATGCTTCCATCCAAGATGGCATGTATGTTATGAATATTGATGGTAATATGATACATCCATAACACTGACGCTAAATGTCGCAAGACTAAAAGAATACCACACAAGTGTGGCACTACATTTGGTCACATTGGAGAAACCCGCATGGAAAATTCCATTATGATGGATTTTGAAGTCTTTTTGATTTTGAATCATCTGACACTTGCAACTTTCCTCCAAAAAGTGAAGTGACTAAAATACCGTTCATAGGCCATAAGGAACGAACAACAAAATTATTAGTGATCATACATTTGATGTGTGTAGTCCGATAAGTGTTGTTAGTGGTGGATTTATTTATCTTCAGAAATGACTCAAGTAGATATATGGATATTTACTTGATGAGACGTAAGTCTAGATCTTTTGAAATCATTCGAAAGGTTTTCAAAAATGAAGTAGAAGTTATTGTAGCAAGAAAATTATGTTTCTACAATTCGATTGCAGAAAGGAAAGTTTGAGTTACAAGTTTAGCGAATGTCTAATGAGTTGTGAAAGGGGTTTCATAAACTTGCACCTCCCGGAACACCACTTCAAGTGGAAAGTCCGTGAAGATGTAATCGAACCATTTATGACATGGTAAGGTCAAAGATGACATAAATAAATTTGCCATTATCCCTTTTAAAGTGATGCTTTAGAGACTGCGGCTTTTACACTGAAAAGAGGTACATCGGATCTGTTGAAATGAAGCCATGGTATGGTACGCCCAACCATGTTATATCTTTTCTTAACATTTGGAATATGGGGCTTGTGTAAAAGGTTACAAACCTATTCCAAATCAGACAAGTGCTACTTTGTTGGTTATACCAAAATGTTGGGTATTCCTCCCTCACTATACCGAGGCAAATAGTTTTGCCGCGAAACGGTGTGCTTTTAAAGAGAATGGTTCTTTCAAAAAGGTGAGTGGGAGAATAGTGCAACTCGACGAGATAAACAGTATCTACGTCATCAGATCAAAGGAAAGAGACCTTGGAAGTAATTCCAGAGTTTCCTACTGTGACTGATACGGAAGTCTCTACAATAAAATGTATGAACTTCGGTCGAACTTGCAGCTGAACCACGTAGGCAAGGCTCGTGCAAACCTCTCAGGTGCGCAAACGAGATATTGTTGTTAGACAACATTATACCTACAATACACTAGGAAGCGTTGATGGGCCCTGACTCCGGAATTGGCTAAATGCCAATACAACCCGAGTTAGTTTCCATATAAGTGATTCAAGATTTAAACCTTGATACACCTTTCGGAAGACTTAGAGTCTAACGAATATTTATGGAACTTAAAACTGATACGGATAAAAATGTTTTATCCATAAAGCTCGACTTGTTGAAATAACAAGTTCAAGAGTTGACTACGATGAGGTTGTTTTCATCGTAGCGATGCTTAAAGTCGGTCCGGGTTGAACTAGCAATTAATACATATTTCAATCATGATATATGAAACATGGATGAAAATAGGATTTCCATCTGATGGAAATGAAACCAAGGACTTGCATGTGTTACAGTCCAAAGCATTTTGTCTATCCAGAGGATGCTAGTAAGGGTGCAAACTTCAGAGTTCCAGCGATGGACAGAAGAGAGCAAAATGGATTTGGAATCTTCGTGCTTTGATGAAATGGTCAAAGGGGTTTGACTTCATCAATGGGTAATGAAGATGTTTGTAATTCAAGAAAGTAAGTGGGAGCGTAATAATATTTCTAAAAACCTTGTGTGCTTGACACATTGTTAATTGGAAATAAATTTCTTGACACGAATTAGGACTTCATTTGAAAATAGTTTTTTGATGAAGTGCTTAGGCTAAATAGCCTCAATATTAGGTATAATGATCTATGGAGATAGATTTACCTAATAGGGCTAAGCAATGAATACATATTGACAAGGTGCTAAAACCTTTTAGCATTTAAAACCGCCAGGGAGTGATTCTTGCCGGAGTCACATGGAAGAGTTTTTTGCAAGACTCGGTGTCCCAAAACACTGATGAGCAAAATACATGATGCAGATTCCACACACTTTTGTGTTTGGATTAATCATGTATTCCATGGTATATAAAACAACCAGATATGTCCGATACTCCCAAGGTGTTGCGAGTATGGATACCAAAGTGATCAAATTACTGATCATGGGACAACAGTGAAAGATGTCACAGAGTACTAGAGTAAGTACTGATGACATGGTTTTCTCGCAAGCAGAGATCATGAAGAGTTCGTTGTAAAATGTTACATCGATACAGTCTTCATCTTTTCTCCATGCGATTTTCGATTTAAATTAAGGGTTTTGTGTAACACAAAATGTGGTGGCACAGTTAGTTGGAATTTGTTCAAACTAGTTACTGTGGCGAATTCTATAACAAGAGCTAAGTATGTTGACGCTTTAGAAGCGACAAAGAAGATGTTGAATCATATAGTTCATTCATGAACTTAGTATGGTTCTAAGATGGCTTCTGACAATGGGACACTACTGCAGGTAGTTGCTCCATAACTCAGTCTGAGGAATCCAGGTTCGACCTGTGATTCACATACATACAAAGCCAAGTCCACACAAAATATGAATTTTGTGAAAACGTGAAAACGCGAGAACATGCAAAGATACACACGGAGCTGAAGTCGTCATATCCGTTGGACATCAGGCTATACCACAAGCGAAGCATATTTACACCGGTGTGCCACAGGTGTGAAGTGCATTACCATTAACTAGATTATTGACTCTAGTGCAAGTGGGAGTCTGTAGGAGATATGCCCTAGAGGCAATAATAAATGATATTATTTATCTCTGAGTTCATAATTCTGTTTATGTTCCATGCTATAACTGCATTGATTCTCGAGTCTGCAATATCCACGAGGCTCGGAGGAAGACTCATATGCACGTGTGGAATAATAAATGGTAAGAAGTATTCCTAGTCCGGCCTCTAAGACTGGCTCAAGTGTTGCATGATGGTTCTGTTTTCCTGATCATGGGCATGTCTATGCCACCAATTTTGAGGGCACAATGTTAAGAGAACATTTGTGTTGAATCGACCCGGATTGATGTTATGCTAAGAGATTCATTCGTCACAAGTTAATGGTTTATAACACAGAGATAGTTAATGTTTGCATAATTCCTTAGACCATGAGAGTATCGAGTTTCTTCATGATTGCTTCATGAACTTTGGGGTTTGTTAAACGTCATCCGTAACTGGATGGCTCTTACGGCGGCTTACGAGTTCATGGGAAAGTATGTTAAGTAACTTGATAGCTCGAGATTGGGATTTGCTCCTCCGACGATGGAGAGATATACTCGGGCCCTCTCGGTGTTACGGTGTCCATCATCGTCTGGCCAGACACTTTGTGATTTGATCACGGGGATGCCGGAACACGAAACGAGAAAAGAGAACAAAACCGGTAACGAGGTAACTAGCATAGTGGACAAGTTGTTGATCCACGGGAATGCCAATATGTCTCACCTCGGGTATTTGTAACATATCGCGAAGCACCAGGAATAGCACACGGCAACTGGAGGTTCACTCAAATATTTATTCGTGTGGGTATAGGGGTCAATATGGGTGTCCACGGCTCCGATGTTGATCATTGTGTTGGGGAACGTAGTAATTTCAAAAAAATTCCTACGCACACGCAAGATCATGGTGATGCATAACAACGAGAGGGGAGAGTGTTGTCCACGTACCCTCGTAGACAGACAGCGGAAGCGTTATCACAACGCGGTTGATGTAGTCGTACATCTTCACGATCCGACCGATCAAGTACCGAACGCACGACACCTCTGAGTTCTACACACGTTCAGCTCGATGACGTCCCTCGAACTCCGATCCAGCCAAGTGTTGAGGGAGAGATTCTTCAGCACGACGGCGTGGTGACGATTATGATCTTCCACCGACGCAGGGCTTCGCCTAAGCTCCGCAACGGTATTATCGAGGTGTAATATGGTGGAGGGGGGCACCGCACACGGCTAAGAGATCTCAAGGATCAATTGTTGTGTGTCTGGGGTGCCCCCCTGCCCCCGTATATAAAGGAGCAAGGGGGAGGCAGCCGGCCAAGGGGAGAGGCGCGCCAAAGGGGGGAGTCCTACTCCCACCGGGAGTAGGACTCCTCCTTTCCTTGTGGGAGTAGGAGAAGGGAAGGGGGAAGGAGAAGGAAGGAAGGGTGCGCCCCCCTTCCCTAGTCCAATTCGGACCAGACCATGGGGAGGGGTGCGGCCACCTTTTGAGGCCTTTCTCTCCTTTCCCGTATGGCCCATTAAGGCCCAATACGAATTCCCGTAACTCTCCGGTACTCCGAAAAATACCCGAATCACTCGGAACCTTTCCGAAGTCCGAATATAGTCGTCCAATATATCGATCTTTACGTCTCGACCATTTCGAGACTCCTCGTCATATCCCCGATCTCATACGGGACTCCGAACTCCTTCGGTACATCAAAACTCAATAAAACTGTCATCGTAACGTTAAGCGTGCGGACCCTACGGGTTCGAGAACTATGTAGACATGACCGAGACACGTCTCCGGTCAATAACCAATAGCGGGACCTGGATGCCCATATTGGCTCCCACATATTCTACGAAGATCTTTATCGGTCAGACCGCATAACAACATACGTTGTTCCCTTTGTCACCGGTATGTTACTTGCCCGAGATTTGATCGTCGGTATCTCGATACCTAGTTCAATCTCGTTACCGGCAAGTCTCTTTACTCGTTCCGTAACACATCATCCCGCAACTAACTCATTAGTCACAATGCTTGCAAGGCTTATAGTGATGTGCATTACCGAGTGGGCCCAGAGATACCTCTCCGACAATTGGAGTGACAAATCCTAATCTCAAAATACGCCAACCCAACAAGTACCTTTGGAGACACCTGTAGAGCACCTTTATAATCACCCATTTACGTTGTGACGTTTGTTAGCACACAAAGTGTTCCTCCGGTAAACGGGAGTTGCATAATCTCATAGTCATAGGAACATGTATAAGTCATGAAGAAAGCAATAGCAACATACTAAACGATCGAGTGCTAAGCTAACGGAATGGGTCAAGTCAATCACGTCATTCTCCTAATGAGGTGATCTCGTTAATCAAATGACAACTTATGTCTATGGCTAGGAAACATAACCATCTTTGATTAACGAGCTAGTCAAGTAGAGGCATACTAGTGACACTCTGTTTGTCTATATATTCACACATGTATTATGTTTCCGGTTAATACAATTCTAGCATGAATAATAAACATTTATCATGATATAAGGAAATAAATAATACTTTATTATTGCCTCTAGGGCATATTTCCTTTAGTCTCCCACTTGCACTAGAGTCAATAATCTAGTTCACATCGCCATGTGATTTAACATCAATAATTGACATCACCATGTGATTAACACCCATAGTTCACATCTCTATGTGACCAACACTCAATGGGTTTACTAGAGTCAATAATCTAGTTCACATCGCTATGTGATTAACACCCAAAGAGTACTAAGGTGTGATCATGTTTTGATTGTGAGATAATTTTAGTCAACGGGTCTGTCACATTCAGATCCGTATGTATTTTGCAAATTTTTATGTCTACAATGCTCTGCCCGGAGCTACTCTAGCTAATTGCTCCCACTTTCAATATGTATCTAGACCGAGACTTAGAGTCATCTAGATTTAGTGTCAAAACTTGCATCGACGTAACCATTTACGACGAACCTTTTGTCACTCCCATAATCGAGAAACATATCCTTATTCCACTAAGGATAATTTTGACCGCTGTCCAGTGATCTACTCCTAGATCACGATTGTACTGCCAAAAATCAGTGTAGGGTATACAATAGATCTGGTACACAGCATGGCATACTTTATAGAACCTATGGCCAAGGCATAGGGAATGACTTTCATTCTCTTTCTATCTTCTGCCGTGGTCGGGCTTTGAGTCTTACTCAATTTCACACATTGTAACACAGGCAAGAACTCTTTCTTTGACTGCTCTATTTTGAACTACTTCAAAATCTTGTTAAGGTATGTAATCATTGAAAAACTTATCAAGCGTCTTCATCTATCTCTATAGATCTTGATGCTCAATATGTAAGCAGCTTCACCGAGGTCTTTCTTTGAAAAAAAAAACTCCTTTCAAACACTCCTTTATGCTTTGCAGAATAATTCTACATTATTTCCGATCAACAATATGTCTTTCACATATACTTATCAGAAATGTTGTAGTGCTCCACTCACTTTCTTGTAAATACAGGCTTCACCGCAAGTCTGTATAAAACTATATCCTTTGATCATCTTATCAAAGCGTATATTCCAACTCCGAGATGCTTGCACCAGTCCATAGATGGATCGCTGGAGCTTGCATATTTTGTTAGCACCTTTAGGATTGACAAAACCTTCTGGTTGCATCATATACAACTCTTCTTTAATAAATCCATTAAGGAATGTAGTTTTGTTTATCCATTTGCCATATTTCATAAAATGCGGCAATTGCTAACATGATTCAGACAGACTTAAGCATAGATACGAGTGAGAAACTCTCATCGTAGTCAACACCTTGAACTTGTCGAAAAACCGTTTTGCGACAATTCTAGCTTTGTAGATAGTAACACTACTATCATCGTCCGTCTTCCTCTTGGCGATCCATTTATTCTCAATTGCTTGCTGATCATCGGGCAAGTCAACCAAAGTCCACACTTTGTTCTCATACATGGATCTCATCTCAGATTTCATGGCCTCAAGCCATTTTGCGGAATCTGGGCTCACCATCGCTTCTTCATAGTTCGTAGGTTCGTCATGGTCTAGTAACATAACCTCCAGAACAGGATTACCGTACCACTCTGGTGCGGATCTTACTCTGGTTTACCTACGAGGTTTGGTAGTAACTTGATCTGAAGTTACATGATCATCATCATTAACTTCCTCACTAATTGGTGTAGGAGTCACAGGAACAGATTTCTGTGATGAACTACTTTTCAATAAGGGAGCAGGTACAGTTACCTCATCAAGTCCTACTTTCCTCCCACTCACTTCTTTCAAGAGAAACTCCTTCTCTAGAAAGGATCCATACTTAGCAACGAATGTCTTGCCTTCGGATCTGTGATAGAAGGTGTACCCAACTGTCTCCTTTGGGTATCCTATGAAGACACATTTCTCCGATTTGGGTTTGAGCTTATCAGGATGAAACTTTTTCACATAAGCATCGCAACCCCAAACTTTAAGAAACGACAACTTTGGTTTCTTAACAAACCACAGTTCATAATGCGTCGTCTCAACGGATTTTGATGGTGCCCTATTTAACGTGAATGTAGCTGTCTATAATGCATAACCCCAAAACGATAGTGGTAAATTGGTAAGAGAGATCATAGATTGCACTATATCCAATATAGTACGGTTATGACGTTCGGACACACCATTATGCTGTGGTGTTCCGGATGGTGTGAGTTGCGAAACTATTCCGCATTGTTTCAAATGTAGTCCAAACTCGTAACTCAAATATTCTCCTCCATGATCAGATCGTAGGAATTTTATTTTCTTGTTACGATGATTTTCAACTTCACTCTGAAATTATATGAACTTTTCAAATGTTTCAGACTTATGTTTCATTAAGTAGATATACTCATATCTGCTCAAATCATCTGTGAAGGTGAGAAAATAACGATATCCGCCACGAGCCTCAATATTCATCGGACCACACACATCTGTATGTATGATTTCCAACAAATCTGTTGCTCTCTCCATAGTTCCGGAGAATGGCGTTTTAGTCATCTTGCCCATGAGGCACGGTTCGCAAGCATCAAGTGATTCATAATCAAGTGATTCCAAAATCCCATCAGTATGGAGTTTCTTCATGCGCTTTACACCAATATGACCTAAACGGCAGTGCCACAAATAAGTTGCACTATCATTATTAACTTTCATCTTTTGGCTTCATTATTATGAATATGTGTATCACTACGATCGAGATCCAACAAACCATTTTCGTTGGTGTGTATGACCATAGAAGGTTTTTTATTCATGTAAACAGAACAACAATTGTTCTCTAACTTAAATGAATAACCGTATTGCAATAAACATGATCAAATCATATTCATGCTCAACGCAAACAACAAATAACACTTATTTAGTTTCAACACTAATCCCGAAAGTATAGGGAGTGTGCGATGATGATCATATCAATCTTGGAACTACTTCCAACACACATCGTCACCTCGCCTTTTACTAGTCTCTGTTTATTCTGCAACTCCCGTTTTCGAGTTACTACTCTTTAGCAACTGAACCAGTATCAAATACTGAGGGGTTGCTATAAACACTAGTAAGTACACATCAATAACATGTATATCCAATATACCTTTGTTCACTTTGCCATCCTTCTTATCCACCAAATACTTGGGGTAGTTCCGCTTCCAGTTGACCAGTCCCTTTGCAGTAGAAGCACTTAGTCTCAGGCTGAGGTACATACTTGGGCCTTTTCACTTGAGTTGCAACTTGCTTGCCGTTCTTTTTGAAGTTCCCCTTCTTCCCTTTGCCCTTTTCTTGAAACTAGTGGTCTCGTCAACCATCAACACTTGAAGCGGTCTCGTCAACCATCAACACTTGATGTTTTTCTTGATTTCTACCTTCGTCGATTTCAGCATCACGAAGAGCTCGGGAATTACTTTCGTCATCCCTTGCATACTATAGTTCATCACGAAGTTCTAGTAACTTGGTGATGGTGACTAGAGAATTCTGACAATCACTATTTTATCTGGAAGATAAACTCCCACTTGATTCAAGCGATTGTAGTACCCAGACAATCTGAGCACATGCTCACTAGTTGAGCGATTCTCCTCCATCTTTTAGCTATAGAACTTGTTGGAGACTTCATATCTCTCAACTTGGGTATTTGCTTGAAATATTAACTTCAACTCCTGGAACATCTCATATGGTCCATGACGTTCAAAACGTCTTTGAAGTCCCGATTCTAAGCCGTTAAGCATGGTGCACTAAAATATCAAGTAGTCATCATATTGAGCTAGCCAAACGTTCATAACGTCTGCATCTGCTCCTGCAATAGGTCTGTCACCTAGCGGTGCATTAAGGACATAATTCTTCTGTGCAGCAATGAGGATAATCCTCAGATCACGGATCCAATCCGCATCTTTGCTACTAACATCTTTCAAGATAATTTTTTCTCTAGGAACATATCAAAAATAAACACAGGGAAGCAACAATGCAAGCTATTGATCTACAACATAATTTGCAAAATACTATCAGGACTAAGTTCATGATAAATTTAAGTTCAATTAATCATATTAATTAAGAACTCCCACTTAGATAGACATCCCTCTAATCCTCTAAGTGATCACGTGATCCATATCAACTAAACCATGTCCGATCATCACGTGAGATGGAGTAGTTTCAATGGTGAACATCACTATGTTGATCATATCTACTATATGATTCACGCTCGACCTTTCGGTCTCTGTGTTCCGAGGCCATATCTGTTATATGCTAGGCTCGTCAAGTTTAACCTGAGTATTCCGCGTGTGCAACTGTTTTGCACCCGTTGTATTTGAACGTAGAGCCTATCACACCCGATCATCACGTGGTGTCTCAGCATGAAGAACTTTCGCAACGGTGCATACTCAGGGAGAACACTTATACTTTGATAATTTAGTGAAGGATCATCTTATAATGCTACCGTCAAACAAAGCAAGATAAGATGCATAAAGGATTAACATCACATGCAATCAATATAAGTGATATGATATGGCCATCATCATCTTGTGCTTGTGATCTCCATCTCCGAAGCACCGTGCTTGTGATCTCCATCTCCGAAGCACCGTCATGATCACCATCGTCACCGGCGCGACACCTTGATCTCCATCGTAGCATCGTTGTCATCTCGCCAACTTATTGCTTTTACGACTATCGCTACCGCTTAGTGATAAAGTAAAACTATTACATGGCGATTGCATCTCATACAATAAAGCGACAACCATATGGCTCCTGCCAGTTGCCGATAACTCGGTTACAAAACATGATCATCTCATACAACACATTATATCACATCATGTCTTGACCATATCACATCACAACATGCCCTGCAAAAACAAGTTAGACGTCCTCTACTTTGTTGTTGCATATTTTACGTGGCTGCTACGGGCTTAGCAAGAACCGTTCTTACCTACGCATCAAAACCACAACGATAGTTTGTCAAGTTGGTGCTGTTTTAACCTTCGCAAGGACCGGGCGTAGCCACACTCGGTTCAACTAAAGTGAGAGAGACAGACACCCGCCGGTCACCTTTAAGCAACGAGTGCTCGGAACGGTGAAACCAGTCTCGCGTAAGCGTACGCGTAATGTCGGTCCGGGCCGCTTCATCTCACAATACCGCTGAACCAAAGTATGACATGCTGGTAAGCAGTATGACTTATATCGCCCACAACTCACTTGTGTTCTACTCGTGCATAGCATCAACGCATAAACCAGGCTCGGATGCCACTGTTGGGGAACGTAGTAATTTCAAAAAAATTCCTACGCACACGCAAGATCATGGTGATGCATAACAACGAGAGGGGAGAGTGTTGTCCACGTACCCTCGTAGACAGACAGCGGAAGCGTTATCACAACGCGGTTGATGTAGTCGTACATCTTCACGATCCGACCGATCAAGTACCGAACGCACGGCACCTCCGAGTTCTACACACGTTCAGCTCGATGACGTCCCTCGAACTCCGATCCAGCCGAGTGTTGAGGGAGAGTTTCGTCAGCACGACGGCGTGGTGACGATGATGATGTTCCACCGACGCAGGGCTTCGCCTAAGCTCCGCAACGGTATTATCGAGGTGTAATATGGTGGAGGGGGGCACCGCACACGGCTAAGAGATCTCAAGGATCAATTGTTGTGTGTCTGGGGTGCCCCCCTGCCCCCGTATATAAAGGAGCAAGGGGGAGGCAGCCGGCCAAGGGGAGAGGCGCGCCAAAGGGGGGAGTCCTACTCCCACCGGGAGTAGGACTCCTCCTTTCCTTGTGGGAGTAGGACAAGGGAAGGGGGAAGGAGAAGGAAGGAAGGGTGCGCCCCCCTTCCCTAGTCCAATTCGGACCAGACCATGGGGAGGGGTGCGGCCACCTTTTGAGGCCTTTCTCTCCTTTCCCGTATGGCCCATTAAGGCCCAATACGAATTCCCGTAACTCTCCGGTACTCCGAAAAATACCCGAATCACTCGGAACCTTTCCGAAGTCCGAATATAGTCGTCCAATATATCGATCTTTACGTCTCGACCATTTCGAGACTCCTCGTCATATCCCCGATCTCATCCGGGACTCCGAACTCCTTCGGTACATCAAAACTCAATAAAACTGTCATCGTAACGTTAAGCGTGCGGACCCTACGGGTTCGAGAACTATGTAGACATGACCGAGACACGTCTCCGGTCAATAACCAATAGCGGGACCTGGATGCCCATATTGGCTCCCACATATTCTA
>NC_057802.1:616100621-616106376 GCF_018294505.1 Triticum aestivum | reverse complement strand
AGTGGGCCCAGAGATACCTCTCCGACAATTGGAGTGACAAATCCTAATCTCGAAATACGCCAACCCAACAAGTACCTTTGGAGACACCTGTAGAGCACCTTTATAATCACCCATTTACGTTGTGACGTTTGTTAGCACACAAAGTGTTCCTCCGGTAAACGGGAGTTGCATAATCTCATAGTCATAGGAACATGTATAAGTCATGAAGAAAGCAATAGCAACATACTAAACGATCGAGTGCTAAGCTAACGGAATGGGTCAAGTCAATCACGTCATTCTCCTAATGAGGTGATCTCGTTAATCAAATGACAACTTATGTCTATGGCTAGGAAACATAACCATCTTTGATTAACGAGCTAGTCAAGTAGAGGCATACTAGTGACACTCTGTTTGTCTATATATTCACACATGTATTATGTTTCGGGTTAATACAATTCTAGCATGAATAATAAACATTTATCATGATATAAGGAAATAAATAATACTTTATTATTACCTCTAGGGCATATTTCCTTCACATTGATCGGAAGGGGTTCCGGGTCATGTTTATACTTCACCGAACCTATAGGGTCACACGCTTAAGGGTCATCTATCTGCTGAATACTAGACAGGGAGTCTGAGAGAAAATCACCGAAAAAGTTTCGGACACCGAAAAGTTTCGGACAGCGCAATCGTACCGCAGAGAGAGGTCACCGGATGAGTTTCGGTGAAACCGAAATAGTTGTTTCGGGGTATGCCATTAAGTCAAAATGGTTTCGGCACATGCCTGATAATTCTTGGAGGGTGCCAGAATCATTCTGGAAACTTATTGGAATTTTCAGAAATAAAAACCGAAAATGTTTTGGAGCTGCCGGTACCACTTTGGCTATTTTTCGCAGATGAAATTCACTAATCTGAAATTGTTTCAGAACGAATCCAAAATCATTTTAGTGGGTACTGGAATTATTCTAAGACCCACAGAAATATTTTCGGATTTAGTGGACGCGAAAAATTGTCTTCATGAATAGTGAAAACGCATTCTTGTTTGCTTTTCGCAGATGAAAATCACTAAACCGGAATTGTTTCGGAACGCGTTGAAAATTATTTTAGTGGGTACTGGAAATGTTCTGAGCCCACATAAATATTTTCAGTTCGAACGGACGCTGAAAAATGTCATCATGAATAGTGGAAGTGCTTTTTGCTTGGCTTCTTGGAGAAGCCACCTTGAGGGCCTTTTTGGTATTTCCCCCCTTGGCTTCTTGGAGAAGCCACCCTTGGGCTTGGCCTATAAATAGGGGTGGAGGGGGCTGCCTAAAGGATCATCCCTTCTCACATACAAGTGCCATGCATGATCTGGCTTCTCTCTCCCTTCCAACGAAATAGTTTCGTAGAGCCGAAAGGCTGTCTGGGTTCCGGTGGGAACTAGTTCTGGACGGCGAAGCCCTGCCGGATAGATGACACCGTATGTGTGCAACTCTGTAGAGAGATCGTAGTTTCGGTCTTAGTTTGTGAGTGCCTCCCGAAGGGCTGTCTGTGTGACCGTCCGAGTTTTGAAGGTCCTCCCGAAGGGCTGTCCGAGTGACCGTTCGAGTTTCGAAGGTCCTCCCGAAGGGCTGTCCGCGACACCGTCCGGGGGGCTGTTCGACCGCCTCTCGGAGGGCCGTCTGAGGAGCAGATGAGGGTATACATCCTCGCGGTTGGGAGGTTGTAAATCCTAGCTGCGGGGATCTGCACCGCCGATCGTCATCGACTCTACTTCCCGCTGCGCTATGAGTCGGTAACGAAAAAGACCAAACCTTGTATGCAGTCTCCATAGTGGTCCTGGGCTGGTGCGTAGGTCGGAAATTTTTTGTTTTCTGCTGCGTTACCCTACAGCGCATGCCTGCACTGTTGGTTGGTGCAACGATAATAGGGTTCTACTTTGCAGAAGAAAGATATAACCACCTTATTATTTTGGTAAGTGCCCTTTGATATTCTTCATATGGTTATTTGTGGTTATCTTAGTCCAGGCTATAATAGTTAATTTCATACATGGCTGTTCCCACAAAGATGTAAATGGTTTGCCGTATGGATAAAAACCACCATGAAGGCTTTCCCTAAAAAAATGCATATATGTACTATGTTTTGATATTCTCAGGCAACAACTTTTCAACTATATAGAGCAGGTGCAGATTTATAGAATATTTAACCAAAACAGTTTGCCTACACTATTAGAATATGAAGCTGTATTATTACAATATTATTTACTTTATTTCATTGTTTTTAGTTTTTTAGTCATGTTAAGAATAACCCTTTTTGTTCTCAGAAGATCCCTAGCTGATAGGGTTGCACTTTTCTTTTCTTTTAATTAATGTCGTAACAATATTACATCACCATGCATGTTCCCAAGTTTGTCCATTCAAAAAATTTCTTACTCTCGTGCACCATAAAAAATTTCCCTCAAACAAACAAGATACATTTTTTAGCCATTTGCAAATTTTTCTTTATGTTTGAAATAATCAATGTCAGTCATAATTGAAATAAAGAGCAATGTTTTAGGCCACACTTACTGAGTTAAGAGACTGATGGTTTTTTGGTTATAAATGTGTTTTTGGTTTATAATCTCCAGTGTAAACCATATTCTTTTTTCTTGATGGCCATATTTATGCACTTTTCTCATGGTAATAAGAAACAAAATTCTATTTCTTAGCTTTTGATCTTGATTTGGAGTATTTGCGCCACTATTTGGGATCTCGTAAAGTTGGGCTGCTAAACTTCACTGTAAGTGCTTGGCTGGATATGTGCATTAAAATAATTTTGGTTTCTCGTGTCAGGAAATTGGGAAGATCACGATTGGTGATATGCGTTGGTTTTCTTCTAGAAGTAGGGTGTATGGATCCTTTCTCCCGTTGCAACACACATGCAATTTTCTTAGTAAACACGTACGTGTGGTTCTTTTCTAATGTTGCAAAAGCATGGAGAGAACCAAAGAAAAGGCATCGTAGTATTTCATTCACTAATTTCCTGCCAAGGTGCTACCGATACAAAAAGGATTACAATGCCATAAATTCAATTGATACTAAGATAATTGAACCAACTAATGCATAGATCTTGGATCAAAGTAGATGGATCCTCCATGGATCTTGCACGATTTATTGAGACTACTATAACTGAGACAACGAACTAAACTAACGACCCAGGTCCATGTCTTCTGCTCAGTAGGGGCAGCCGGTGTTCGGCCCGAGCCCCTGCTGCGCCAAGTCCATCCCTGCGGAGAACTCCGGCATCGCCGGCACCATTGTCATCAGCATCTCCATCTCCATCCCCCCGGTGAATCCTGGCTGCTGGTGCATCTCCCTGTCCAATCCCCCGGAGAACCCCTGTGGCGGCGGCATCACCATCTGCATCTCCATGCTGGCAGCGAACCCCTGCGGTGGATGCATCTCCATCTGCACCTGCTGCATCTCAATCCCGGCGTTTGCGCTGCTGCTTCTGCTGGCACCGAGCGGCGGGGGCACCTGGAGCTTACGGCTTATGTCGAAGTGAAAGGCATCCAAGAGCACCTGGTTGGCGCGTCCGGAGACAGCGGCCTGCACCTGCATAAGCGCGGCGGCGAAGGCCGCCATGTCCTCATACCCCATGTCGCTCACGTCGGCGCGTACCCACGCCGCAGTCTTGTCCCCCGCGGCGCGCTCCTGGGCCAGGGCCTCGTCCGCGCGCTTCTTCCCCTTCTTCTGCGCGGCAAGCTCGGTGCGCATCTTGCTGTGCTGCCGGTGCAGCGTCTGCAACCTGTTGTCGTCTGCGGGGGCCTGGTCCTCCGCGCCTTCGCCCGCCATGAAGCGGTTGAGGACGGGGTCGACGGAGGGGTGGCCGAAGGAGAACGCCTTGCCGCCGGGTGAGCAGACGACGGCGGCCACCTGCGCACCGGTGAGCACGGCCAAGGTGCTGGCCTTGCTGAAGAGCCCCTGCTTGCGCTTTGAGAAGCACACATGGCGGGAGTCCTTCTTGACGATCGGGAGGAGGACGGTCTTCTTCCTGCCATTGCTGCCGCTGCGCTTGGGCGCCATTGCTCACTCGGTATTTCACTCGGTGGAGGATGAAGATAGTGTCTCGGGGTCGGGTGTTTATATAGCAGCGGGCGGAGAAGGATCGTGTCGCTGGGCTGCGTACAATAAGATTCGATCCTGCATGTAATCTCTGCGGCATAATGACCTGAGATGGCACGCGTCAAAATATACCTCAGTGCTTACGTATTACGTCCTGCGCTGCAGTACTCCTTGTCCTTGGTATATTGCACTAGGCTTCGTTCGGCAGCGGCTATGCGGTACTCCTTCCCCGGTCGATCGCATTGGTATAACACACACAGCATATAACACACACAGTGCAAACGTGTTTACTCTGCAGCGGCTGCACCGATCACATACTTTTCTGCACGTCCGACATAGCTACCTCTTCCGTTGGCACCTTTTTTTTTTGTTGGAATTTGTTGCAGCTTCCAAACTCCGAGGCCACCAAAACACTCACATATGCCTGTGGTACCTGAAACCAAGTTTTACTGTCTATTTCTGCAACCTTCCCTAGCAAGTTCGTGTGCGATTTTATTTGGTGAGCGGCAGTAGTGTTTTTCATGCGAAACAGAGCAGTAGTGTTTCGTTGGTGAAAGAAACAAATTTGGGGTGACATTTGATGGTAACATTTGCTGTTTAATTTTCTTTTGCATAGGCAAAAATGTTTAACCTTTTGCCTGTAACTTTGCATGTACCATTTGGATGTGACTATGAATACATAAAAAAATTGTTGGGAGTTTTTTTGCCATTTTAAAAATCATTTTTTGCGTGTAGAAACATGTGCTCCTCGGAGCCAAATTGGATTTCCGCCATGCTTGCACCTTTACCTTCCATGCACTATCGTCCAATAGCCTCAACCAACTTTTGTGATCTGCTGCTGCATTGATGGACACCGGAAGATGGTACGCTGACCGGACATAGAAGTGTCAGTGTTTTCAGAAATTCCAAGCCCCATAGTCTGCCACCCCCTGTCCACCTATGGAATTCTCTTACACTAGTCATTTTTTGGCGGGGATCTTACACTAGTCATTAACCTGTGCATCTACACGGTCTAGTTATTATTTGGATACAAAATTATATGAACTTGTAAATTGCAGGAGGTCAAATTCATGATAGCGTACTTCCGCCGGTTATTATTTGGATATATAATTTTCTCCGACCCTCTAGCGGCGTGCAAGGCCGTCGTGTAAAGCTGGAGGTATTCCGCCGGATCTTGGGCCCCGTCATACTTGGCAGCATCAGGATGGAATTTTGGATGCCACACCAACTAGCAGAGGTCAAGGGAGAGCGCTTGACAACCCGCCCGGTAGAGGGGTGTGACCTCAACCACCGGGAGAGCTCTGGGCGGTGGTCCTATAAAGAGGGAGGAGGAATCCAGGCAGTCCCGATCTAGTTATTCCCTGTCAGGCGCGACCCGAGTGCCCCTGCCCATTGTCCCAAAACTGGGTATGTTCCAAGGAGTGCTTACGCCTTGAAGGGGCCAGGAGGTTGGGGTTAGCAGCGCCCCGGCCATCCCTGACCGGCCGACTAGGCGAGGCCACCGAATCCACTGACCGGGGTCGCCCTGGCCTTGAAGGAGTACGGGTTGCGCTGCCGACTGAACGCTGTCGGGCCAAGCTCACCATCTCTGCCACCTCCCTGAGCCATGAGCCTAGGAGGGGTTGTTCCTACACAGTGGTAGGTGGGTGAATCAGTAAAGCCCGCGCCGCCCTCAAGGCGACTGTGTGTGA
>NC_057802.1:616088962-616100324 GCF_018294505.1 Triticum aestivum | reverse complement strand
TTCTTGGAGTCATATTTTTGGATTGTACGTCCTCAGCCGCCTGGTGCCGGGAGTCCCCCGGGGAGTGTTCCTGGATCGGTGGTTCTTGGCCACTGGCCATGCCTAACTACCTTAGTTGCAAGCTTCTTAACTTGGCCTTAGCTACCTACCCAGTGCGACAAATGTTGGAGTATGTTCTCTGGACACCAGGGATCAAGGATATACCTTGTATTTGTGAGTTCGGCCACGGGCTAAATGCCTAGTCAATCAACACTCTAAGGCAGACAAAAAAATGATGAACACAAGGGATTTTATACAGGTTCAGGTCGCCATCTTGGCGTAAAACCCGATGTCCTATTGGTATTTGATATAATTGGTTCACTATAAGTGTAAGAGTGTTACAAAATGTGGTTGTTGGGGTTAGACAAGCGGTGGTCATGGTACTAACTAAAGTGCTTGAGCACTCCTATCTCTCCTTTCTCCTACCTTTCTCTAACTTGTATTTGGGAGTGGGTGTGATGCGGTGTGTGAACTTGGTTTTACCTCCCCTCTATTCGACCATGGTCCTCCCCTTATATCGGCCTGGGGCGCACAACACTTGGTTGGTAGAATGATACAAAGAAATATACTAAATGGTAGTTGGTTTGATTAACCCACTTGCTCTTGGCGCCTGGTAGTAACTGAGCTGACACTGTACCTTCTCAGGTGCTCGAATGCTTTCCCCGACGTGACGCGCCACACTGCCCTTTGGTCTCTTTCGTCCATGCCAGTGTCCCATCTTATCGCATGCCCTTTGGGTCATCATGATGATAGCCCTAGGCATAGCCCTGTGATACGTCTCCAATGTATCTACTTTTCCTAACGCTTTTCCTCTTGTTTTGGACTCTAATTTGCATGATTTGAATGAAACTAACACCGGACTGACGCTGTTTTCAGCAGAACTACCATGATGTTGTTTTTGTGCAGAAATAAAAGTTCTCGGAATGGAACGAAACTTTGCGAGGATTTTTTATGCAATATATGAGAATTTCTGGAGCCTAGATCCACCGGAGGGGGCACCTGGGTGGGCACAACCCACCAGGGCGCGCCACTCCTCCAGGCGCACCCAGGTGGGTTGTCCCCACCAGGTGGCCCCGCAGACCCTGAAACCAACGCTATAAAATCACATATTTCCAGGAAAAAATCAGGGAGAAAGAATTATCGCATTCTACGAGACGGAGCCACCTTCACCTCCTGTTCTTCATCGGGAGGCCAGATCTAGAGTCCGTTTGGGGCTCCGGATAGGGGGATCTTCGATCTTCGTCATCACCAACCCTTCTCCATCGCCAATTCCATGATGCTCCCCACCGGGAGTGAGTAATTCCTTCGTTGGCTTGCTGGTCGGTGAGGAGTTGGATGAGATTCATCATGTAATCTAGTTAGTTTTGTTAGGGCTTGATCCCTAGTATCCACTATGTTCTGAGATTGATGTTGCTATGACTTTGCCATGCTTAATGCTTGTCACTTTGGGCCCGGGTGCCATGATTTCAGATCTGAACCATTTATGTTATCACCATTATATCCATGTTCTAGATCCGATCTTGCAAGTTATAGTCACCTACTACGTGTTATGATCCGGCAACCCCGGAGTGACAATAGTCGGCACCACTCCCGGTGATGACCGTAGTTTGAGGAGTTCATGTATTCACCGTGTGTTAATGCTTTGTTCCGGTTCTCTATTAAAAGGAGGCCTTAATATCCCTTAGTTTCCAATTGGGCCCCGCTGCCATGGGAGGGTAGGACAAAAGATGTCATGCAAGTTCTTTCCATAAGCACGTATGACTATTTACGGAGTACATGCCTACATTATATTTATGAACTGGAGCTAGTGCCGTATCGCCCTAGGTTATCCACTGAATCATTGATCCAATGCCTGCGAATTTCTCTTATATTGTTCTTGCTAAGTCACTACTGCTATCGTTATTGTTGCACTTGCTACAAAACTACTGCTATCACTGTTACCGTTACCATTGCTGCTACTACTATTATCAAAACTATCATATTACATTGCTACTGATCACTTTGTTGCAGATAATTAATTGCCATGTGTGGTTGAATTAACAACTCAGCTGCTAATACTTGCAAATATTCTTTGGCTCCCCTTGTGTCGAAACTATAAATTTGGGTTGAATACTCTACCCTCAAAAACTGTTGCGATCCCCTATACTTGTGGGTTATCACTCTGCGCCAGGCTACCAGGGTAGTATGAATAGTCATTTAAGGCCATGTCGGTGGAGTGCACTGCAAGGCTAGGTCTGCTAGATGAGGAATCGTCCACTTTCTTAGGGGTCCCCCCTCAGATAGACTTGGGATAGAGCCAGGGGCTCTTCCGGGTGCAACATTTTCACCGCCCTTCTAGATAGATTCTTCTTTGTGGCTGATCTTTTCGGTGTCGGGTGGACCGTTAAGGTTCGAAATTAGGTCGCAAGTCGTAGCCATCTATCTCCCTTCTTTTAATGCTATGACGTGGCTTGTCTGGGGTGATAGGAATCCTTCGGACTTATGGGCACACCCTGGTTTTTATTCCTCTGACAAACATGAACAAGACATTACATGTCACAATCAAAATAAGAATTTCGATGACACAAGGAAACAAAGTCATGAACGGATTTGTAACTAAACATACTCTTAGTGAGGTTATCATCTAATACATTAGCATTCCTCCATAATTATCAATCTCCAGATTAAAAGGAAACCTTCGAAGAATCCAGTAGTGGACATCCTAATTCATACTATAATTATGCTACTAGATATACCGTAGTTAGCATATCATAAATTTGAACTTGCGAGAACTAGCTATGCATGAGAAGAGATCTAATGTGTGTGATGAATTTTTCCGGTTCACTCGCTCGCTCACGACACACACTTAGGTTAATGTTGCTCATATATGTCTCTCTATAGCTTGGGCATGTGGTTATGTACGTGAAGAGAAAGTTGAGATGATGAAGATGAGTTTTGGATGGTAGGTTTGTTACAATAATTCTCAGATGATCTATTCCTTACATGTGGGTAGTGGTAGATATGTTACTCCGTGGCGAAGTGAATAAGTAGTGGAGCTCTTGCTGAGATAGTCCCCTATTTATAGTCATATGCCATTAATGCAAGCATCTTGTTTCATCATTTCTTCCTATGCCAAATGAGCTTGATAAGTTCCTATCAATTACCTGCGCCTTGTGAGAGAAACTATTCATGCCATCAATCCGTCTGAACGGATTCGTGATGAATGGTCATATAGTTGTCGAACACATTATTCTCAAGAGAATATTTTTTTGAAAGACACTTCCTATCAAAACTCATACAATGGATTTGGAAATCTAAAGTGGTTATGGAAAATAAGGTTTTACATGACTTATTTCTTGTATGAGCTAAATGCTGGAAATGTGTTAAAGAGGATAAACTACAACATTGGCAACAACCTGACATGTCTCCTTTGTGAGTTAGGCATTGATTAAATAACTGAACATCTATTTTCACACTACCCATTTTGTATTTTATGTTGGACATGTCTCAACATTAGCTGGACTCTGAATCTGAATCGGATTGGCTCTTTATGCTTTCTAGGGAGAAGTTCCATGGGGAAATTTTCTTCGACATTTTCATTGTGTTTGCTGCTACTTGTGAGCTGCGTTGGATTTTCCCGAAGAGGAGAGGAGACGCAGCACAATAGAGATAATAATTTACCTCAATGAGAACCAAGGTATCAATCCAGTAGGAGAATCATGCAAAGCCTTGTGAACAACACCTGCACACACAAAAGCAAATACTTGCACACAAAAAATGTCGTTAAGTACTAATGACATGTTTCTTGTATATAGAGAAGATGAAGAGATTGTTGTAAGGAGTTACATTGATACAGGCTTGTTTTAAGTAAGTACATTGGTAAAATCGCTCCAAGGGATTTTGGGTTTCAATTAAATGATTAATGGTGGCACAGTAAGTTGGAATTGGTCCAAGAAAGTTACTGTGCTGAATTCTATAATAGAAGGCTGAGTATATTATTGCTTTAGAAGCAACAATAGAGGGTGATGAATCAAAGGTTCATTTACGAGCTTGATATGGTTTCTAGATGATTGTGCAAATAGAACATTGTTCTCAATAGTGGTTCCATAGCTCAATCTAAGGAATCAAAGGTCCTACCAGTTATTCAATATATACAAAGCCAGTTTCACATAAATTATGAATTCTTGTGAAAGCATGGTATAAGCATAAATATGCAAATGATACACACGGATCTGAATTTGTCAAGGTCTGATAAGACAAAGGTTATACCACAAGTAAAGCTTGGACAAACACCGGATTGCCATTGGTGTAAAAGAAAATGTGCTAACTATATTATTGACTCTAGTGCAAGTGGAAGACTGTTGAAAATATGCCGCAGAGACAATAATATTGAATTATTATATGTCGGTGTTCATAATTAAGAGTTTATATTTCATGCTATAATTGCTATGATCCTGGAATATGCGATTGAGTGGAAAACTCATATGCACGTGTGGAATTGTAAGCGGTAAAGAATAGGTACCTAGTCTTGCCTCTAAGACTGGCTCAAGTGTTGTTGGTGATCATATTTTAGGGATCTAAGATATCGTTAAGTTTAAAGATAGTACTAAAACAACATTGAGAGTATGACGTTAGAAGAACGATCATATATTGAATCGACACAAACTTGTATGTTATACCTTGACATAATATCGTCTGAAATTAATTGTTAATTATAACACTTACTGTCAGCATGTGTTTTAGTTCCTCAGACCATTAGAGTATCATAGTCAATTCCTACCACACGGTGGACTTTGGGGTTGATCAAACGTCATCTGTAACTAGGTGATCATAATGACAACTTACAGGTTCATCGAAAGGTTTCACAAGGGACTAGATAGCTCGAGAGTGGGATTTTCTCCTCCAACGATAGAGAGATATTCTGAGGGCCCTCCCGGTGTGACGGCACCCATCATCATCTGGCCAGACAGATGTGACTATGTCACGGGTATGCCGGGACACTTCAACGAGAAAGAAGAACAAAACCGGCAACGAGATCAATGGTATAGTGAGCATGTGTATGAATCAGGAGGATACGGACGCACCCTCGGTTTTGTAAAGTATCACAAAGAAACGGGATGTTAACCGAAGGTTGACTCAAGTATCATTCGTGTAATCATAAAATATCGATATGGATGTCCACGGTTCCGCTATCGGTCATTGAACGAATGGGTCTCGTTCATGTCTATGTTTTACCGAATGTATGGGGTCAGAAACTTAAGGTAATCACGATCTGCTGAGTGTTAGCAGGTCGAGAATATCCTGGATTTATTTGTGGAATTTTTTCATTAATATTCAGAATAGTTTCGAGAGGAACCGGAAGCGTTTCGGGGTCACCCGAAGGGTTCTGGAGTTTATCGGGGTACTCCCGATAAATAATACTTAGGTGAAAAATTTTGTTGGTGATGTTAAATTATAAATAAAAGGATCTAATAATTGTTAGAGGGCTTTTATATTTAATTTAATATCAACTGGCCTAAAAAGGCCAAGTAGTGGAAAGCAACTTGGGCCACTTAGGCCCAGTAGGGAGGAGCCCGCTTTTCCACTTGGGGAAGGAGGGGGGTTGAATTGGAGGGGGTTCCCCCCTCCTTGGCAGGCCAAGGGGGAAGGGAATCCTCCCCCCTTGTTACGCCTCCTCCCCTCTCTTCCAACCTATATATACTACATGATTTTTGTCTTTGGACATACATGTTTCGAGCCTCCTCTAGTTCCCTCTAGTTATAGTTCTAGTTGATCCTAGTTGAGCTAATTAGAGATAGACCTAGATCCTCTAATCCTGATAGTTAGAAGCCCAGTGTGGTTCTAATCTCCTCACTACAATTCACTAGCGATGATTAGCTCTAATCGAGAACGTTGCACGCTTGCAACCGAGTAGAGGACATGCTTTCGGTCTTCGGTTCGAGGGACTATTCATGGGCGGTTCGCGGGAGTATTCATTGACAGTTCGAGGCACTCCAAGTACGGTCTACACTGACATGTTCTACTTCCGCTGCAACTCGGTGATGGTAACGATCAGATCCTAACCCGTAATGCATGTGCTTCTCCAAGCGCCGGGCTGGGTTATTCAAGTAGGTGAGCAAGCTGGTCATGTTGTGTGGCTCCTAGGTGTCCATCGTTGCATTCACCCCAGGCATCAAGGCTTTCTTTTGAAGCCAGAACCGTAGAAAAATTGTTCTATGATATTTTTATCATGTATAAAAAATATATATATAAAAGTTAAAAGGAATAATACAAAACAAAACATGAGGTTCAACCCATTTAAGTTCTAGTCAAATCCATAGTGTTAAATAATGGTTTTAGCTGACATGAAGATCAATCCAATTCTTGAATTCTGTCACATGCATGCTCTTAATTCGATGAGATATTCGTAGCAAGTTATTCTTCAGAAGAAATCTACAAGAAGTGACACTGGGTGATTTGTTCTTGATTATTTTTGAATTTATTTGTATCCAGATATTCCAGTATCCCTGATAATAGTTAGAGAAACGAAAAGTCTAACGCCCACACGTGTGGGCGTCTGGCAACTCGCCCACACGCATGGATCCTCGTCCAACCAATTCTGCACGAATCTTGGCGCGTTCTAGCAGTTTTTGTGTGCCACGTAGGACTAAGCTGGTGTGTGGGCATTCATCCGGTCGCCCACACGTCCTTTTTTCACCACACGGGGGGCTGGTGTGTGGGCGTTTAGCAATTCGCCCACACACCAGTTTCACGCACGCAGAGGGGGCTGGTGTGTGGGCGTTTATCACTTCACCCACACGCCCGTCTCCTAGCCCACACCCAAAGCTGGCAGTTGCCATGTGTTTCTACAGGTACATGGCAACTGCCTCTAGCTTTGCTTGTAAGCAGATGGCAACTCTTTTTACCCGAGTTGCCATGTGTTCTTGCATGGTACATGGCAACTGCCCTAGCGTGCACGTAAGCAGATGGCAACTCTTTCTTTTTACATGGCAACTGCCCTAGCGTGCTTGTGAGCACATGGCAACTCTCTCTTTTTACCCGAACATGTTTTTTTGCCATGCCTTTTTGTAGTGCTACATGGCAACTGCCTAGTGTTTAGTGGGTGGCAACTCCTAAAGTTTTGAAATCATGGCAACTGCAGTAGACCAGACCATACATGGCAACTGCAGTTGAGCAACCATGGCAACTGTAGTTGCCCGTCATGGCAACCGAAGTTCAGCGACATGGCAACTGCAGTTAAGCAAACATGAATGAGGGTCTGGACATGGCAACTGCGGGACGCGCGGTGACTGTACGCGGGGCGTGCGGGGACCACGAGGTACAAGGCCTGACGTACGGGGCGTGTGGGCGTTATCTATTTCGCCCACACGCACGCGTGTGAGAGGGATCGGGAGGGAAAAAAGAGGTGTGTGGGCATTATTATTTTTTGCCCACATGTGGGTGTGTGGGCTGTTCCTCTTATACACCACACAAAATGTGTGTGCAAACCCCCTAACACCCACACATGTGGCACTTATCGGCGTCCTAGAGAAAAGTTGCAGGGTAGAGTAATCCTGGTCAAAAGGATATCATCAGACATACATATGCCTCTGTTTCTAGAAAAGCAATCGGTGTCCCAGAAGGCTAGAGAAAACGTGTAGTCCGAGAAAAGGTGTAGTATAGGCTCTTCAGAGCTGACAATAATACGAAGGAAGATGGTTGTTTTTCGTATTATGATTTTTTTTGAATTGAGTCTGTCATGCAATAGAAGCCATATAATTTTTTTTATTTCTGAGCATCCGAGCACTCATGGTCTGGGAGATCATGTTTAAGGACCTTGTACATATGAATAGAGTAGCTAATTGCGTGTGCATTGCAACGGGTGTGTACTCTCTTGGTTCAGTATAAATCTTGTCGAACATATACCTTACATCAATTTTGATAACGTTTAATTTGGTGAGAGTATGGGTACGAGAAGAAAAATCTAGGGTTCCCCTGCCTCCCGCCGTCATCACCGTCGGTCCGCCTTGTCTCTGGTGGCCTTAGGGCCATGGCGGCGCGGTGGATCTCGGCCCTTGCCGGCAGGAGGGCTCTGTTTTCAATTGTTTCTTTGCGTTTTGTTAGAGTTTGTGTCCTGCTCAGAAAGACGAGACGGTGGCGGCTACATAAAGATGGAATAAAGTTCCAATGGTGTGTCTACAATCATCGGTGGGCGTGTGGAGGTGTGTCTCCAGTGGATCTGTCCTTGGTGGATTTGCTCGGATATGGTCATAGTTCGTGCACGTTCATGTGTTTTCAGGTTGGATCCTTCGGATCTACGCTACTCTGCATCAGCGATGGTTGTTGTTCTGTTGCGCTGGTCCTATGGGCCTTAGCACGATGACTTCCCGACTGTCTGCTACAATAAGTTTTGCCGGCTCCGGCAAGGGAGGGGCAATGATGGCGGCACGCCTTTGGCTCGCTTTAGTGCTTGTAGTCGTCGCTAGATGGTGTACGAATCTGGATGTAATTTTTGTTATTTCTAGTGTTTGTTGTACTGCCAGGATTGAAGATTAACAGATCAGAAGATTTCTCGCAAAAAAAAGATTATGGGTAGGAAAATGCAAGAAATTTTTGATTTAGTTGAGATTTTGGTAAGATTGATATTATTTGATTTGGTTGAATTAATGCAAGACGGGTTTTAGGAAAGTAGCTATTTGATTTAGATTATTCCAATTATTATTTTGGTTTCTATTTTGTGCGGTATTGGTTGGGGCCATGTCTCTACATGGGGCTGGAGTGCCTGGTGTAGTGCACAGGGTGGTGTGATCCACAAGGAGTCGGCATGTATCTCGTTAGGGTGGATGGTGAAGTCCATCGGGCGATGTATTCCACGGGTTACTAGCGAGGCTGGGTAGTCCAAGGCATATTGGATTGGTCCGTAAATTTGCCTAGTTAAAATTGCGGAGAGATTGTTGAGCAATCAAGGCCGTCAATTTGACTTGTCATGGTGCGAGCGGATGAGTCGACAAAGGCTGATCATCAACGAGCCAAGATCAGAAGAGCACCGAAAACAAAGTGTCAAGATTAGGGAGAGAATGTTAGCAATAATCTTGAGTCAAAGTTAGAAGATGGCACTTAGTACGTGAGTTCATGTACTAGTATGCTAGTTAATTAGGAGTATAGCTATTGGACGTGCCCTAGTAGTATACGTACAAGCAAGCAGGAGTCCCTGGTCATGGGCGTACTTGTAGTAATAAGTTAGTACGTGTCCAAGTCGTAGATTAGTTTGGCTGGCTGAGTCCGGTTTGGACTCAAAGCAAGTACGTAGCTTCACAATGGCTACTCGAACATTTTCCGGTAGGAGCCCCCTCAAAGCAATCGGAAGCAATTGCGTCATAATCACGTGGCAGTCGTGAGACTTCAGGTTTTGGAACTTTTTCTCCGCCATGTTTATTATTCCCTTTATATTCGACGAGAAGCCAGACGGGACCTTCATACTGCTCAGGCATTCAAAAAAAAATGACCTTCTCTTCTTTGGTAAGAGCGTAGCTGGCACGACCTTGAAACCATTCCGGATGCCGGTCATCTGGGTCTTTCAAAAGTTGTTGGTCCTGCCGTGCTTCCTTTGTATCATTTGTCTTCCCATACACGCCCAAGAAGCTTAGCAGGTTCACGCAAATATTCTTCGTAACATGCATCACGTCGATTGCAGAGCGGACATCTAGGACTTTCCAATATTCTAGCTCCCAAAATATAGATTTCTTCTTCCACATGGGTGCGTGCCCGTCAACTCCCCGCGGAACTGATTGTCCGCCAGGACCCTTTCCAAAGATGACTTTCAAATCCTTGACCATATCAAATATCTCAGCACCAGTACGTTCCGCAGGCTTCGGCCGGTGATCTGCCTTGCCGTTGAAATGCTTGCCTTTCTTTCTTACGTTATGATTTCGGGGAAGAAATCGACGATGACCCAGGTACACGTTCTTCTTACAATTAACCAAACGTACACTTTCAGTCTCATGTAAGTAGTGCGTGCATGCATTGTATCCCTTATTTGTCTGTCCCGAAAGGTTACTGAGAGCAGGCCAATCGTTGATGGTTACAAAAAGCAACGCTCGTAGGTCAAATTCCTCTCCTTTGTGCTCATCCCAGACACGTACACCAGGTCTGGCCCACAACTGTAAAAGTTCTTCAACTAATGGCCTTAGGTACACATCGATGTCGTTGCCGGGTTGCTTAGGGCCTTGGATGAGAATTGGCATCATAATGAACTTCCGCTTCATGCACAACCAAGGAGGAAGGTTGTAGATGCATAGAGTCACGGGCCAGGTGCTATGGCTGGAGCTCTGCTCGCCAAAAGGATTAATGCCATCAGTATTTAGACCAAATCTTATGTTCCTTGCGTCAGCTGCAAAATCTTTGAACACTCTGTCGATCTTTCTCCATTGCGTTCCATCAGCGGTGTGTCTCAACTCCCCGTCGGACTTACGGTCCTCTTTGTGCCATCGCAACGACTTGGCATGCTTTTTGTTCATGAACAGACGTTTCAACCGTGGTATTATAGGAGCATACCACATCACCTTGGCGGGAACCCTCTTCCTGGGTTTCTCGCCCTCAACATCGTCACCAGGGTCATCGCCTCTGATCTTATAACGCAATGCAGTGCATACAGGGCATTCATTCAAATTCTCGTATTCACTGCGGTAGAGGATGCAGTCGTTAATGCATGCATGTATCTTCAGAACCTCTAAACCTAGAGGGCAGACAGCCTTCTTTGCTTCGTACGTACTGGCGGACAACTCGTTATTCTTCGGGAACATATTCTTCAACATTTTCAGCAAATTTTCAAATGATGAGTCACCTACACCTTCCTGTGCCTTCCATTTTAGCAAATCCAGTGTGCAGCCCAGCTTTTTCAGACTATTATCGCATCCTGGAGACAACGACTTTTTGTGATCCTCTAACATGCGATCCAAATTCTCCCTATCCTTGTCAGTTTCGCAGCGTCTCCGTGCATCAGCAATGGTCCGACCAAGATCATCAGCGGGCTCATCATGTGCCTCTTCTTCACCTTCACCTAACCCTTCCCCACCTTCAGCATCATCCTCCATGAAAGTATCACCGAAATGATCATGATAGTTGTCATCGATATCATCCCCTTCTTCATCTTCTTCCATTCTAACCCCTCTTTCTCCATG
The DNA here is from genome assembly GCF_018294505.1 of Triticum aestivum. NCBI lineage: Eukaryota > Viridiplantae > Streptophyta > Magnoliopsida > Poales > Poaceae > Triticum > Triticum aestivum. The sequence continues at coordinate 616,089,147 of NC_057802.1, read as the reverse complement.
CTTGGTCCAACAATTATAGCTTCGCATGAAACCGTGCCGAAGCAGGTGCATGTGAACGTCTCTTGAGGAGGAGTAACCCTTCTGATTCTTACAGACAGCACATGGACAGATAATAAAACCTTGCTGCTTGTTCGCATTTGCCACTACGAGGAAATCTTTCAAACCCGTAGTGAACTCGCCGGAGA